>NW_005054512.1:577895-588607 GCF_000277835.1 Geospiza fortis
GCAGGCAGCAATGCTCCCGGCTCTCCCAGCCCCTGGAGCCCATGGATGCAGGAGGATTTCATGGATTCCCAGCTCGTTTTTCCCTCCTGCTCCTCGCCTGGCTGCTCCCAGGCTCCCTCAGGAGCAGCACCAGGATGTGCCTGGCCTGATCCCAAAGCCTCTGGCATCGGCTCCTGGCTGATGGTCCTGGGAGAGCGTGGATGAGTTCTTGCACAATTCCCTCCCTCTCTCAGCACCTCGTTTGTCTGGAGAGGGATGACAGCGCAGGATTTGTGTTCCCAAGGGGATCAGTGTGCCAGGCTCAGTGAGGATGGGAGAAGGAGCCACTTGAAGACTCCAAGTGGCAATTTTGATATTCTTGTGATTTGCAATTACAGTAGAACTATAATTGACGCAGGTGTCATTGTAGTGCTGGGACATTCACAACCTAAAATACTCATTCTGCAGGCTCAGTGTCTAGAAACACAAGCCAGGAGAGAGGAATTTCTCTTAGAGATGGAGAAACTGAGGCAGCAGCTGATCTTTCTCAGCTGTGGGACCACCAGGAACAGCTGAAGAACCTGGGCAGGGAGCAGAAGGGATCTGCCTGGAAACGAGAAACTCAGAAAACTCCAGTGCAGATAACATTCCCTGCCTGGGAAAGGCGTTGCCATGCAGGCCAGGCAGCTGGACAGGGTCACAGGTGAGTGACTGCAGTGCCTGCATGGGTTTATAAAGGGAGGAGAACCAGCAGGAGCATCCAGGTGTGACAGGAGGGAGAAGAGCTCCGACCTCCAGTGTCCCGTGGCTGCACTCCCAGGTAGGTCTTGGCACCTCTTGGCCACAGCAGATCCAGCTCAGAGGAGGAGGAGGAGGGAATAAAATTGATGCTGAAACAATGGGGAAGGTGCTTTTCCCTCATCCCCACGTCAGGAGCACCAATTCCAGCAGCTCCTGCCTCCTGTGGGCACCTGGCAGACACTGGGCACTGCCACAGAGCTGTGTGAGCCCTGGTGCCCTCTGAGCAGGCAGAAAATGACCCTCAGACAGGTCCCAGTGCCAGGAATGGTTGGATTTTTGAGGAGACAGCTCAGTAGTGAATGTCCTGTCCTGTCATTGTGCCAGGTGCCCACCCCTCCTGCGCCCAGGCTGGCACTTGACTGGGTCTGGGGGGTATCCCAGCCCTGTGTGCCCACAATGCTGATGCTGAATTCGGGATCCTCCTGCTTTTTTCTTTTCCCTTTGGAGCTGGGAAGCAAATCCACCAAGTGCTGTCTGCCTGGAGAGGCGCTGAGCTGGAGATCTCGGGGCTGGAATACAGGTCCTGCTTGCCAAGCCAGGGAGGGCTCTCAGCAGGGCTGTTCCTGAGTGGAGAGGTCTGTGTGGGTGTTTTTTCTGGGAGAAGAGGGAGAGAGAATCAATTCCCAAAGAGATTAGCCAAGAAGAGATGAAGGAAGTGACTGGGTGTATTTTCTTTGTATTCAGCAGTATTTTATTTATTTATATATTTACTGCAGTGACAGAACAAATGAAAAAGCACCAAAGATTGATGTTGCTGAGGTTGCGTTGCAAGGGCAGAGCTGGAGAATTCCTGCTTGGATCCCTGCAGGAAACAGGGCTGGGACACCCTGGGATGTCCCAGGGCAGGAGATGGCACTGGTGCAGTGCCCAGGGAAGGGAGAGGACAGGGTGTGACTGACAGGTGCTGTGCAAAGGGAATATTTATTAACTTCCACCGGCCTTTGGTTCAATACCAGCTGATATTTATGGGAAATCTAATTCAGGAGTCAAATCTAACTTAACAATGTCTTCTCAATAATGTCCAAACCAAGAGGTTGCTGAAACTAATTAAGGATCAGGCTCCAATCAGGTGGAGAAGTTAAGCTGTAGGACCAGACTTCATTAAGTCTGTCCAGAGAGAATATTTTAATATTTAAAGAGAACATTCAATGTTTACATAAGTCCTTTCCTGAGGTGAAGTCACAGTTAGATCACTTCAGAGGTGGTTTTTAAAGCCCTTTATTCCAGGCTCAGACAGAAAACGCCTTTCCCATTTCCCTTGGACTCAATGAGGCTTCTTAAGAGATCCAGTCCACTCAGGAAGGTTTCCAGTGCTGAGGAAAATCAAAACAAAAATTTAAAAACCGGCTGTTTGAAGGATTTTCTCTTTGCAGCACCTCTGTCTGCCACGCTGGGATTGATGGGTTTGCTCTGGATGTGTTCAGGTCTTAAACCAACACAGCTGCAGGGCTGAGGCTCCAGAACTCAGGGAGGCTTGAGCAGTCCTGAAGGGCTGGGCTTGAAACCCTGGAGATGTTGCTCAAGAACAGATCTGTTTACACAAACAGCTTTGAGAAGAGAATTGTCAGTCAAGGCACTTCTATTCTCAGTCAAAGCACTTCTATTCTCAGCTCAGGAGCAACTGGAAGAGTAAATATCCCTCAGGTGGGCTGGGGCTGAGCTGGGTTGCAGAGGCAGAGGCGTTTTTGTCACACCTCCCTCTCCACTCGTGCCCTGGTGTCTCCTTTCCTGTGCTGTCCAGGCTCTCAGGATGGTTTCGAGGAAGGTGGTGGCCAGTTTGCTGCTGGTGTCCCTGCTGTCCGTGCTGGCTGAGCAGACCCAAGGCTTCATGCCCTTTTTCACCCAGAGTGACTTCCAGAAAATGCAGGTAACCCCTCTGGAATGAATAAACCAGTTTTGGTTTCTCCCACCCTCATCCCCCAAACTGCAGTGCACGCCAACAGGAGACACTGGGATATCCTCCTCCCAAAATCCACACCTTTGGGGGGGAGGCAGAGGGGATTTTTAAGGTGTGAGATAGAAAGGGAGAGCCTGGACCCCCCTACCAAAGGTCAGCCACCCCTGTGGGGGTGTCACCCGCAGTCCCTGTGGGTCCTTTCCCTTTCCTGGTGCTGGAATTCTTCCAGAGCAGCTGCAGCCTCCCATCAGCTCGGTGATGGCTCTTTTGTTGTAACAAATAATTAACCATCCCCGGGCTGGTTGTCACCTCTGGGACGTGCCGAGAGAACGTTTTTCCTTTTGAAGTGAAACAAATACCGTTGAAAGGTGTCAGGCAGGCTCGGAGACGGCAGCTTCTGAAACGCAGCCCCAGCGAGCTTCCCCCGCACTGCCGAGCCCCTGGATGCCGGGAGAAATCCCATTCCCAGCGCCTCCCCCTGGATAACAATTGCTGTTGGAGGGGAGCACAGGCATTCTTCAAAGCCCTTGGGGAGGATGGGGACCCACATGGGCTGTGTTTGTACCCCACAGCCCTTGTAGCTCTGTGTCTGCCAGGATTTGGGGGTTTTCTGGATGAGCAAAGGGGAAATCTGTCCCCCAAAGGCTGTCCCTGCCCCTGCTGTGCTCATATGCTGGACACTGAGCATGGCCTGTGCCACATTTGATGTGTCCTGCTCTGTCTGTCATACCCCAAAGCACCTCTGGCTTTTTCCAGAGGGTCCTGAAGGCAACGAAATAAGTGGGGATGGGCTGACATTACAGACCTGCTTCTGCAGGCTGGGAAAATGTGACCTCTGCACGTGCAGGGCTGGGTTCCGTTTCCTTGCAGTGCTCCAGCACAGACCCAGGCCAGGTTCTGTGGGACAGCTGGGGAAGGTCCCAGTGCTGTCAGCTCCCATGGAAAGGTCCCAGTGCTGTCAGCTCCCATCTCCTGCTGACAGGGTTCCCCACCACACGTGGCTCCTGTTTACGGCAGACCTCCACACCCTGCCCCATAACCTGACCTCGCCCCCAGCACTGCTGGATTTCAGTCCCCAAAGGTCACTCAGGCCACAGCTGATGGGCACTTCCACCATCTCCCTGGTTCTGTGCCCAGCCCTGTGGATTCCTGGCTGCTGGGACAGCACAGAGTGGGTTTGCTGCTGATCCCAGCATCACCAACTGCCCTCTCTACTCTCTCCCCCAAAGCTGCAGGAAAAGGAGAGGAACAAGGCAGGGCAGAAGAAATCCCTGAGCTCACTGCAGCAGCTGGAGGAGGAAGGTTTCTCTGAGCAATCTGGTGTGGATGTCAGTGCAGCCAAGACCCTCCAGGTATGTGGACCCTGAGAAGCCCACGAGGACATGCAGGGGACAAGGAGTCCAAGAGATGTTCTCTGCCCACCTGCCTGCTTACATCAGAGAGAAGTTTTAGCTCCACCCTAAATTATCTTGGTCATTCAGCAGCCAGGTCACCCCTGAGACCCAACAGCTTCTCCCTGAGGAAGATGAGAACAGTTTGAGGTCTCTGCCAGGCAGTGAAGCCCAGCCAGGTGCAAGGCAGGAACTCCCAGTTCTGCTTCAGCTCCTGCTCGCTGTCACCTCTGTCCCCACAGTTCCCTGCACTGGAGAGGCCTTATTTAAAAACTTGGGCTCCAAGTCTGTACACAGAGCAGAAAATGGGCGATTTTAGGGATTGAAGTGCCAGGCTAAGCCCTCAAAGGCAGACTTACCTGGCGAGCCAGGTCTGAAAATTGTGCTTTGCCACTTGAGCGCAGGGAACTTTTTCCTGTGTGGGCAGCTACTCCTGCAGGGAGCTTGGCCGTGCTCTGCCAGCAAAAGGAGGGTGCAGATCCCCCCAAACAGGGACAGACCCAGTGGGACAGACAGCAGAACCAGCCAGGCTGGAATTTGGCCACGGCACAGCTTAATGTGCAGCTCCTCCCGCACTCGTGATGCACCAGCAGTCAGTAACAGGATTTAAACAGCAAAATGCCCAGTTCAAAGTGTGAAATCCCCAGCACATCCCTCAGCTGGCCAGCACCAGAACAGAGCTCTTTGCTTCAGGCACAGCTGGCTCCAAGTCCAGCAGGCTGGAGCAGGACCACAGCTCGTCCTCGGCTGTTGCTAGGGCAGGAGCTCTGCAGGCTCAGGCTGGAAGGGTCGATGTGCCACACAGTGGAGGATTAGAAGGTTCAGAAATTATTTTCTTTGGATCCCTGCTGCCAGGAGGTGCCTTTATCTGGATTTCTGAGCCAGCCCACGTGTTATGCAACAGCGCTCTGAGCAACTCAAGAGTGTGTTGCCTTCAAAACGTTGCTTTTCCCCATATGAGGCTCATCCTCTTCCCTCCAAATCCTAAACCCTCCACTAACTCGATCCAAGTGGGGTCAAAGCACCCCAACCTCCCTCCCTCTGCTCCCCTCACCTTTTTGTTCTGACTTCTCTGGTTTCCTCCACAGCAAGCCCTTCCTGTCAGAGCTTGGCTCACCCCAAGGCAGCTGGAAAAATACCAAGATGTCCTGGAGAAACTGCTGGCAGAGCTGTTACAGGACACCCCAGATGGTACTGTCAGAGGGTTGATTTCTGCCTTGGGAATTCTGCCTTTCCTTCTTCTCACCAGCTCATCAGCACAGAGATATTTATATTCCCCAGAAGGGTTTTTGTGTCGTGTTTGCTCACTTTGTGGAGCCCTCAGATCCCAACCACTCCCGTGTGCACCCTTCTGGGAAGCTTATTTCCTCCTAAGGTGCTGCCCAGAGCTGATATGGACTGGAAGCAGCAGCACAACCCTTCCCAGCAGCTCTGTTTGCCACCTCCCTGCTCCTCCTCCTCCCAAAAGGTCCTCAGTCTCCAGGGAACAATTTCCAGCAGAGCTTATAACAGCAACTGTACCTGTGAGGCAGCTCAGCATGTGCAGCCAGCTTGGAACACCTCGCTGCCTGCACGGGGGCTTAACACTGACACTTAATTACACTGCAATTTGCTGCAAATCCTCCTTTTCCTTTGGGAAACCGTGTGTGGGAATTGCAGCAGCAAATATCCAGGGGCAGGCTGTTGTGCTGCTCTTCCTGCCTGCAGGTTGAGGGACGGTGGGATGGGGCTGTCCCTGTGCCTTTGCCTTTTCTGGGATGTTTAAGCCCAGGAAAGAGGATCCTGCTCTCCCTGTGGGATTGCTCTGCTCTGCCTGTGCTCATCCCAGTTTGCCTCTGAGCTTTCAGCTGGGGAGCTGAGGAGGAGGAAACAACACATAAATCTGGCATTCATTCAGTCTTTCCAGAGCTTTAAGGACACTTGTGCTTTTCTCTCTTTTCTCTTTAGCTGACTGATATCTGCAGGATCAGAAGAGAAAGTGATGGAGCTGCTCAAGCTGAAAGACTCCACTTATGTAAACGAAATATGTGAGAGAGATTAACAAAATCTGAGGTGATTTAATAAATGTGCAATGTAATTAAAAGGAGGATTTGTGTCTTCTGTCCTGCAAGCCTCTCAAACAGATGGGGAGGGCCCAATGTGGGAAAGAAGAGAGAGGAAAGGCTCCAGGTTCTGGGGAACATCTCTGTTTTCCTGAGCACTGCTCTGAGAATCCTGTGAGGAGCTGAGGGAACTGGGAAAGGTTTGGAGAGTCCTGAGGGAGCTGGGCAGGGGCTGAGCCTGGAGCAAAGGAGGCTCAGGGGGAATTTCTGGCTCTGCACAACTCCCAGCCAGGAGGGCACAGCCGGGGGGATTTGGGATCTTATCCCAGGGAACAGGGACAGGAGGAGAGGGAACGGCCTCAGGCTGGGCTGGGGAGGCTCAGGTTGGACATCAGCAGGATTTTCCTCATGGAAAGGGCTGGAAGGGGCTGCCCGGGGGGGTTTGGAGCGCCCGTCAGTGCTCAGGGTGGGCACAGGTTGGACTCAGTGATCCTGGAGGGATTTTCCAACCTCAAGGATTCTGGGATTCTGTTAAAGTCTGTGTCAAAGCCCAAGGAATCAATCTTTGGGGAGTATTAAGTTTTAGCCCTCCCTTTTAGCCATGAGGGAAACCAACGCAAATCTTTACCAGATCTCCTGGCCAAACTGGTGACACAAGGGGGGGACCTGTGTGTCCCTAACACAGTTCCCTGCTCCAGGAGAGTGCTCTGGCACATTCCCACACTGCTGGAGAATGCAGGAGCCCTGATGGGCAGCCTCTCCTTGTGCCCAAACCCCTCCTAGCAGCCTGGTGCTGTAAATCCACCAGCACAGTGAGGAGCAGCTGTGCCAGGCACAGTGTGAGGGAACTGCACTCTGCCCTTTCTCCTGCCTCTCAAACACATCCCAAGGTGAAATCCTAATTCCACTTGAACATCCTGCTCTCCATTTCCATACCTTTGGCTTATCTGAGAGCTACTCCTCTCTGCTGGCAGCAGGAAATCCAACATATGTAAAGTACGGATGGATGAGATCAATGGCATGTACGTGAATATATCCAATTCCAATCCAATTTTATCCTCCCAACCTACCAGGAGTTCTGTTCTCACTGAGCTCATTCCAAGAGCTCTGTTTGTGCTGGAACAACACCCCTCGGAGCAGTCTGCTGCAAGCAGCCCTGGGGAGGGGAGAAAGCTCCCAATGGGTAATGGAACAGGCAGCGTGCAGTGGATTACAGCTCTAATGTTTGATCCAAAGGCACGCTCCTTGTCCAGGGACTGATCAGCTCCAGGAAGCTCCCAGTAATGCTGAGGCACTGTGAGCTGTGGAAGCTCTGTAATGACTCTGAGTGGGAGGGAGATGGGAAATAACACATTCCATTAGGCTGGGAGTGAGAGCAGTCTGGGCTGCAGGAGCTCCATCTGCAGAGGGGTGATAGCCATGGAAGAGCTGGCATGGCAATCACAGGAGGAGCTGTGCCACATTTGCACCAGTGTGCAGCAAGGTCAGAGTCTTGTTCGCTTCAGAGGGCACCTCTTGCCTTGTTACTTCAGAGACACCAAAACCTTTACTCCAGGTTTGATTCTGCCACATGAAAACAAAGGAGAATTCCTTCTCAAAGGGAAAACTGCCCCCAAACCCCCTCCATAAGCTCCACTGTGGGTCAGAGCTCTCCCTCCAGTGTGCCCTTTTTCCAGCCCCTTCACTCCCATCGTTTTCCAGGCGAACGCCTCCCCTGTGCCATGCAGGAAGGAAGCTTTTCAAGTGATGGAAAGAAAGAAGGTGAACATGAGCCGCTTGGATTTGCTTCCTGGACCATTTCCCACTGGGGTGATGGTGGGGCTGACGCTGTGGAAAATTCCAGAGGGAGATCCACCAGCAGGACTCTTACCCTTGGACCCAGACAAGCTGCATCAGCAAAGGCCAGCTTTGACCCCCACCATGGATTTTCCATTGGCTCATGCCAGTTGTCCCAGTTATAAATGAGCTCAGGATGTAATGGCTGGTTGTGACAGAGACCACAGGAACCCCTGTCCTGTGCTGCAGCACCCACTGTGGTGTCCAAACAGGCACCAAAGTACACCTTCAGCTTTTGGGAGTAAATTCCTTCCACCCTCAGGGGCCTGAGCAGGAGAAGCAGAAACGTTTCCACTGAGAAGAGATGGAGGGACCCCAACCAGCCCCCTCCAGGCTGTCAGGGCTCTGGCTCTGAGTAAGAAGGAAGTGTTCTCCAGGTTTCAGGACAGATCTGCATTTTCCCCTGCCCTGGAAGGTGCTTTGGCAGCCAGCAGCATCCAGGTCACACCTGCAGACAGGCAGGAAGAATCTGCTGCTCCAGAAACCAAACAAGAATTTCATGGTGGGATGAGCAGCACAATAGTTGGGGGAAAGAGGAGGGAATGGAGTCACCTCTGACTTGCTAAGGAGCTGAGCAGGCCCAGGACAGGGAGAGGGCTCTCGGGTCACACGTGTGCTGTGGCTGTGAGTGACAGGGTGACAAATGGGCACAGTCAGCTCCCAAGAAAGCCCTGACACTTCCCCGGTGCCATGTGCAGGGCTGGCACGCAACAGCCACGGATAAGGAGCTGGGTGGGGACAGGGGTTTCAGCAGCCCATCAGTCAGCGGTGAAGGGTTCAGCTGCGGGGTTTGGGGTGCAGCCATTCCCTGCTCCAGCACAGATCCATTCCCAGGGCTCTGCTCACACCAGGCTGCCAGAACCGGAGCAGCTGGCGCGTCGCGTCTGCTCCTCTGGCATGGGAGGCACTGCCAGCAGCTCTGAGGCAGCTTCTGGGCTTGCAGGAAAGGTGGAGGCTGTCCCTCCGTGTTGTCCCAGCTTCCCACAGCCAGCTCCAGCTCTTTCCAGCCAAGAAACGCTTTTTGCAGAGCCCATCTGCAGCCTGGGCACTGCTCGGTGCTCCCGGAGCTATGAGGATGATAGAGGGGCTGCAAAAATAGAAAATCCACTGTCAAATTCAGCATTGGCACTGTGGGCAGGGGATGGGAACAAAGATTGCCCACGGGGATATAGGGTCTGACACGTCTGTTCCTGCTGCCTTCCCTGTGGGGGCCAAATGCCTTCCAGGGAAGGCAGGGATTGTCCCATGGGGAGGAAGGGAAAGGGGTCGTGGATTTCTCTCCACAAAGAACAGGCACCTGATCCTGCTGAGCTTTGGTGCTGCCAACCTCCTTCTGAGGAGGAATCACAGCTTTTCCCCCATCCTCCAGCTGTCCAACACCAATCCCATGTCTTTCCTTCTAAAGATTGTGCAATGAGGCTGCTGGGCCTGGGGTAATTCCCATGATGGGCAGAATCACAAGTTGAAAGGATGGGTTTGGGCTTTTGTTGCTGTTTTCTCCAGAAAAAGGTGAGTTCATGCAATTCCCAGGTTTGCACCAGCTCAGCCAGCGCGCAGCTGCATGCCCAGGCAGAGCTTCTGCAAAGTGAGAGCTCTGAGCTCACAGGATCCGTGTGATAGGAGCAAATTGGAATTTTTTATTTACATTAGACCCCTCTCCACATCATGAGCTGGCAGAGGAGGACTGAGGAAGCTCAGCTTAGCGCATTCACACTTCTCAGCACAGCTGAGTTTGCTCTTTTAATGGGCTCCCTGGCCTCTGCTGAGGATGTATTTGCTGTTGCCAACCTGACAAACAAATCTCAGCATCTTGTTGCTGCTTTCTTGGATAAATTGGGAAGAGTGAGGTGAGCTTTGGGGACCTGCTAAGGAAGCAGGTTCCTGGAAGAAGGATTAGTGACAGGACAAGAAGATATATCCTCATGCTGTGCCAGGGGAGGGTCAGGTTGGACATCAGGAGGAATCTCTCCATGGAAAGGGTTTGTTAGCATTGCAAGGGGCTGCTCAGGGAGGTTTGGAGTCCCCATCTTTGGGGTGTCTGAGGAAATCTGGACATGGCACTCAGGTGGGGATCAGTCACAGCTTGGACTCGATGGTGTTGGAAGGATTTCCCAGCCTCACTACCTCTGGAATTCTGTGATTCCTGTCAGGAAGGCACAGCTCAGCTCTTTCAGCTTTGTGCTCCTCTGGAGCCTCCCTTTCCCCACAGGTGCCATTCCTGAGGGACCACGGCGTGTCCCCCACCCCAGTGTCACACATCCATCACCAAACCCGTGGCACACAGCCAGCCCTCAGCACCTTCAGCACCGCTGCTCCATTACCTTTAATTAAATTCCAACATGACGCCACCGTATTTCAGCCGCTTTCATCGCTTTCTTTAGTGGCGGCAGCAGGAAAAAGCAATTACTGTTCATCACAGCTGTGCCAAAATAAATTTACAAGTCAACGCTTGGGTTTGCTGTTTTAGGTGTGGGGTGTGGAGGGACCTCCCCTTCCCAGGAAATATTTCATGGATCTGGATCCTGGTCCTGCCTGAGGTTCTGGCAGAGCTCAGCAACCGGGCGGCGATGATGGAAACGCGTGTGGGGGTGGCAGGTGGTTGGGAAAGGGACATTTTTTAGGAGAATGGCCATAAAAATGTCAGAACATCAGTGTGAATGAGGCAGGAGCTGCCCCACACAGCGATGGGGGACAACCCATCATCGACACTGGCTCGTCGCACAGATGAGGCAGCCTTCGCCTTTTGCCTCCCCCATTTCTCCCGCT
>NW_005054512.1:589120-589659 GCF_000277835.1 Geospiza fortis
CCGGGACAGCCTCGGGAGGCTGAGCCCTTCGGAGCAGTGGGGGACGACTGTGGAGAGAGGTGGCGGTGGGCTTGGGGGCATCCTGGCCGGGCACGGGGGCTTCAGCTCCCCCTCGCAGTGGGACACGTCCATAGAGAGGAGCGGGGGCCTGGGGGCGGACAGGGCCGGGGCGCTGAGCTCTGCGTCCCACTGGGACACATCCAGAGATGTCGCAGAGCACGGCCGGGGGCTCAGCCAGGGGCTGGGGACCACCCTGGATGGGTTTCGGGGCTCCTCACTGCAGTGGGGCGCCTCAGAGAGGAGTGGGGGGCTCAGCAGTGGCGTGAGACCCACCCTGGACAGGTTCCGGGGCTCAAACTCCACGTCCCAGTGGAGCCCCTCGGCAGAGAGGAGCGGGGGGCTCGGCAGCCGGGCGGCCTCGGGGTTGGATGGGGTTGGGGGACTGAGCTCCACACACTACTGGGGCTCCTCGGCGGGCTCCAAACCCCTTCCCAGCGAGGAGAAACCCAGGAGCCATTGGGGGACATCGGGAGGGGGGA
>NW_005054512.1:589901-590374 GCF_000277835.1 Geospiza fortis
CAGCAGGGCTGGGGGCCTGCTCCGGCGCTTCCCGTGGCGGGCAGCCAGCGATGGGGGGCACGGGGTGACCCCACGGACGGCGCTGCTGCGCTCAGCACCCCGGCCCCAGGCTGAGGGAAAGGGGAGAGGCCTGGAGTATTACCTGTCCCAGTTCCTCTGCTTCGCCAGCTTGGTGCTGCTGCTGATTTTTCTGGGCATCCTCGTGGTGAAGATGGCTGGGTCAGGCTGGCTGGATGGGAGAGAGGAGAGGTGTACGTGCACTGGTTTAATTCTCATTTAAACTTTATTCCTCACCTGTCTTCCTGCTTTCCCTTTATTGCTTCCATCCCCATCACATTTATCATTCTCATTGCCATAACCTGACGTCTCTGTTTCTGTCCCTTTTCCCGTCTCCCCTTTCCTGTGGGGAACCTTGTTAGTCATGGCAAGCAAATCAAAAGTTTGCTTTTTCCAAACGAGTTTGGCCTTTGGTC
>NW_005054512.1:590407-607983 GCF_000277835.1 Geospiza fortis
CCTGCTGGGCCAAGGATGGATTTTATGGTGTGACACGAGGTCTGTGCAGTACCTGGGGTGTGTTTTTGATGTTCCCTCTGCCAGCACGGCCCTTCCCAGCCTTTATTCTGTCCAAGGGGGAAGTGCAGCAGATCAGTTCAGCACTTCAGGTGTGACAGAGTGTCTCTCTCTTCCATGAGAAATGAAAAGGGGTTTCCCCAACAACTGGCTTTTAAGGCAGAGTTCCCCAGCTGGAACAGCTGGGAATGGGGATATTTCAGGCTTTGAGCTGAACAAAGAAGGGTTTGGGGAGGTGCTGATTTGGGAAGGTGCTGGTCCTGATCCTGGGCATACTGTGCCCTTGGTGTGGGCTGGGAAAGCTGCTGCATTCCCAGAGCTGGGGTAAAGCTGCCCATTGTCACTGGATTGTCCTGTTCCAGCTGGGACAGGAGCCCTGGAGGCAGGAGTGGTGGCCAGGTTTGAGTTGTGCCACGGGTGCCAGGAGCTGTTCAAGCCCTGCAGGGCCCAGAGCTGCAGTCAGCCCTCCAGGGGGGTTCATTTCCCTCCCTGGCTGTGCTGGGATGTTTCAGGTGACCCCGGTGGGCAGCAAGAGGCAGCACTGGAGTGTAAAGATCAGCATGAAGCTTCTCAAACAGGAGCTGTTAAAACATCCAGCCCCAGTTTTCACTCCCCATCTGAACACATTCATCAGCTCCATCCTTGGTGTGTTTTTCCTCAGGGCTGCTCCCAAAGCAGCTCCTGGAGGGGCTCTTTGCATCTCCAGGTGCTGCCAGGGGGACATGAACAATAGCAGACCCAGGCTTTAAGTTGAGCCTGCTTTTAAAAAGATAATTATTTTCTTGATCAAAGCTCTTGTTTGCAGCCAGCTAACTCACCCTCTTCTCTCTCCTAGTTAATCTCTTGCCTGTGGATTGTGACAAAAGAACAGATGATGTAAGCATTTATTTATTTATTCTCAATCTTGTGAGCTCTCACAGAACAGTGATTATTCCAGGTAGTCTGTTCCACCCATAACAGTATCACTGTAAAATGATTAGTTCTATCCTTTTACAGAAAAATTGGGACTTGATGAGTTGAAATTAATGGGCCAGATGAAGTTAGGAGTGTGTATGAGACTCTGAAAGATAAAAATTTAAATTCCCAATTACGTGAATCAATTTCCTTTTTAACAGTTGTACCAGCAGTGTTATTGGTTTGCAATAAAGCTGTTTTCAGCTTTAACAGTGCAAGATTTAATCCAGCTAATTCCCTGGGCTCCAGTGTGGAGTGCCTGCACAGCCCTGCTCCCTCTGTCAGGATGGAATTTTGGGAAAGCTGGGGCTGCCCTTTCCCTGGAGGTGCCCAGGGCCAGGTTGGATAGTGAATAAATTGGCAGCCTGGGATAGTGGCAGGATCCTTTCCAACCCAAACCATTCCAGGATTCCCTGTGCTGGTTTGGATGGGATATTGGGAATAAATCCTTCCCTGGGAGGGTGGGGAGGGGCTGGGATGGAATTCCCAGAGCAGCTGTGGCTGCCCCATCCCTGGAAGTGCCCAAGGCCAGGTTGGACAGGCCTTGGAGCAGCCTGGGATAGGGGAAGGTGTCAGGGGTGGAACTGGGTGAGCTTTAAAGGTCCCTTCCAATCCAACCCAAGATTCCACAATTAGGAGGGAGAAGGTTTTGTGTTGGATTCAGAGTTCTGTGTGCTGGGAAGTTCTGGAGGTGATGGATCCATCTGTGGTGGATCCAAGGCTGGTGCTGCAGGCTGGTGGCACTTCACAGAACCCCAGAATCCCAAACTGGTTTGGGCTGGAAGGAGCCTTAAAACTCACCCAGTTCCTCTGGGCAGGGACTTCCAGAAGATGCTCAGGGTCACTTGTGCCTGGAACGTTCCCCTGCTCAGGAGATGTGCCTGGAGCTGGTGGTGCAGGACTGAGCCAGACTCCAGTGCTGTGGTTGTGTCTGGTGTTTGAGCTGCACTCCCACTGTCCCCATGGCACTGCTGATGAGTGTCCCTGTCCCTGTCTGTGCCCTGCAGTTCTGCCAGGCCAAGCACAAGGACGTGATGATGGCCATGCTGCACGAGCTCTACAATTACCTGTCCGTGCAGGCAGGTGAGTGCCAGCACATCCCCACCCTGCTGAGCCTGCAGGAGCTGCCTCTCCCAGCTCCTGCTCCTCCTGTCCCACTCTGGAGGGGTTTGTGGAACAGGCAGTTCCCTTTGAGGACTTCTGAGACAAGCAGGGAATAGGAAAACAGGGGAAGGTGGGTTTATTTTTGTTCTGAGTGCTGCTTGGCTGATGCACTCCTGTCACCCTGCCTGGGTGAGTGGGCCTTGTTTGTGCTTGAAGTGTTGGGAGTTTCAGGTAGGATTGGTTGGGTTTGTTATTCTTTTCTACCAACAGCTTGAAATTGTCTTCAGGATAGAGGCAGGAGTGTAAACTGATGTGTTCTTACACATGAAGTGTCCTAAGAAATTGTCATTTCTGCTGAAATGTGGTGGCAGGCGTGTGAGTGCCTCTCCTTTTCCTCACCACAGAGTGGGACAGGCTCTCTGAGATGAGGAGCTGACCCAGCACAGTCCCTACTCCAGGAGTAAATCCAGCCCATCACTGGTATTTTGGGATGGAGTAGGCTGCTAGAAATCCACTGTATGAGCAGGGACTTGTTCAGCAAGATTCACAGCAGTGGTAATCAGTAAAAGGGTTTCAGTTCCATTTTCTGCATTTCAGACCTCAAGGCTGAAACCTTTGGATACTGAAGCTGCACAGAATTCCTAAATCTTTTCAAATCTGACTTCGGATTTCCACCAGATTTACTTAGCACATTTGTTTAGTCAACTTGGTGAGGCAAGATTTAGAGGATTTAGTGCCTTGCCAGCATTTCTGTGCCTGGGTTGGAGGCAGAGCTGCGATTTCAGCTCCTTGGAGGCATTTTGAGCACTGATCATTAGCTCCACACCTGATACCTGGTGGCACTGTGGTTTCTGTGCTCTGCAAGGGGCAGGAGCAATACTTTCCCCCTCATTGTGTGTTCAGCAGCTCTGAAGTGTCAGCTTTGATTGCCCTTATCCAGCAGCAGCTCTGAAGTGAGAGGTTTGATTGCCCTTATCCAACCTCCGTGCAGTGGCTGAGCATTTTATTAATAGTCATCTGATCTGCCTGCAGTATAAATCTCATCCTGGAATCATTTTGCTGGGGATGATTGGAAAGGAGAGCATTTCTTGGTGTACATTCACAGCCTGTTTTTGAGCTGTTCAAAGGCTTTTTTTACAAACATGATTTTTTTATTTGACTTTCCTTACCAGGTAATTTTGAATGTGGAAACCCTGAGAACCTAAAAAGCAAATGCATTTGGGTTAGTGAGGTGAAGGATCACGTGCTGGTGAGTGGGCTCTGAGCAGCTTTGTTATAACCCAGTGCTTAGTCTCTTATAAAGCAATAAATAATAGACCCTAAAACAATTCACCATCCATTTTGCTTCCTCATCCTGCTTTGATTCTCTCCCATATCTCTCACTTCCCCTTTGGCCAGTCCTGTTCTCAGCAGTTCTTTTGAAAATCATTTTCTCCTCCATCTCTGATTTCACCCCCTGTAAATCTTAATGGTTTGTTGTTTCACTGGAGCCATCAGTCTTGTGCAACCAGAAATTTCCCTGGATTGAGGGCTGGGCAGAAGAAGGATTTTTCTCTACTGCAGAGTGTCAGGAGACAGACTGCTCTGATCCAGCATTCCATTTCTTTCCTGGTAACCTGTCAGTAAGATTATGTTGTATTTAGTGGTTAGCCCTAACGGTCTGGGATGGTGTTATTTCACAGAGTGCTTCATGCATCATCTCCCCAGTCAGAAGACTTTAGGCCAGGCAGATCTTCAGGCTTAGTTCTCCTCCCTCCAGTTTGCAGAGTCCTGATAAGAATTAACCTGGGTTCAGCCCCTATGGAATGAATTCTCCCACTGCTGTAATGAAATCATGTTGGTCAGTATTTTAAATGAATGGAGGGCTAATCTTCTTATGGCTTCCTTTGCACAGAATGTAACTGGCAGTTCCTCACAGAAGTTTGAAGCTGCCCTGCACTGGATCCTGAACAGCAACAAGGATTTGGGAATTTGGTGAGCAGAAACCCCCAGTGTCAAAGTTTGGGATCTGCTGATACTGAGCAGCAGCAGGGGTTTGGGAATTGGGTGGACAGGAGCCCACTGTTGGGCTCCTGGGTGTTGGCTGGGGTGGAATTTGACAGGGTCAGTGGTGCCCTTCAGCTCCCAGAGCTCATTGGGCTGCAGCAGGAGGGCTGGGATTGGCTGTGGCTGAGCTTGCTGGGCAAACTTCCAAAGGAAAAGTACAGCCCTGCAGCAGGGTGGGAACTGGGCTCCCTCCAGGAGTCTCATTCCCAGCCCAGGCTGTGGGATGCAGGTGAGATGGAGGTGGGAGGTCAGGGCTGCTTGTGGCCGTCAGTGGTTGTGTTGTGCCTCCTGTGCAGTGGTCCTGGTGTCCTGCCCATGGTCCTGTGCCTACAGCTCTTCCTTAACTTGCCCACGAGGTCACTTTTCCCAGAGTCAGCAGCCATCATCACCTTCCTCTGGGGAGCGTGGGCTGCCTCCAGTCTGCTCTAACTCTAAACAGTTGTTTGCATTTTCACATTGCTAAATGTGTCTCTGATTAAGTGAATTGCAGCAGTTGTGGTGCTGAGGTTGGTGGGCAAGCTTGTTGGAATTCCCACTGCTCCATTTGCTCTTAAATATTCCTGCAGCTGCTGCTGTGATCCACGGATCAGACAGCATCTGCTGCTTTGATTCCTGGGCTGTGCAAATTCCCAGGACGGGGCTCGGCTTCCTTAGGGGCAGGGCTGGATTTGGAGGTGGGCTGGGATGCAGAGTTTTCAAATTTTGTATTTTTATACTCCAACACATTTCCAGTCAGAAGCTGTGGGATACAATATCCTCCCACTTTTTATTTTGTTAATTAGCAGCTCTGCTGGCTGGTCCCCAAACAGCTCTGCTTCCCCAGAGCTGGCGTGGCAGCATCCCCAGAACCCTGCCCCTGGCATTTTTAACTACATGAGATTATTTTTTAGTTGCTAGTCTGAGATGCAGGACTGAAAATGAGCTTTGCACTGGGTGATTCTGCTGCATGTTTTAAATATTTCCGCGGAATTTGGGTTGTAAATAAGACCAGGGGGTGGGAAACAACCGTGTGTGTGCAGCTCCTGCAGAACCCAGAACCAGCCAAGCTCTCTGCGGTTCATGAGCTGAGCACCTGTAAATTAGCAAACCTCTTTGTCTAATGGGCTGTTCATAATTAGGAACTTAAAAAATACAGTGCCCTTTGTTCCATTCCCCTGGATCTGCTGGCTGTCCCTTGGACCCCTCAGTGCCTGTGTGCTCTGGGAATGGCTCAGTGTGGAGTGAGCCTGGGTTTGGGAGCAGCAGTGCTGCAGGGCAGGGAGCTGAGGGCTCTGCAGGGCTCTGTGCTGGTGCTCTGCCACTCTTTGAGCTGCTCCTGCTCCCAGCCTGGGTCCCCCAGCTCCCACTGCTGGGGCTGAGCAGTGGCTCTGACTCAGGGAACGTTTCTGTCTCCGTGCTGGGAGGTGGGAATCCAATTCCGAGTTCAATCTTGTGCACGCTGAGAGGGGCTGTCAGAGAGGCAGTGCAGAGATACTCAGCGTGCCAGTGGGAGCTGCAGCCCTGCTGCCTTCCTGGAGCCACATCCAGCCCTGGCTAAGCAGCCAGTGCCCAAATGCTCTGGCAGGAGGCTGTGCCTGGGTGTGGGGCATTTCCTGCGAGCAGCTGCATCCGCAGTCTGCTTGTTCTCCTTGATTAAAGACTGCAGGTGCAGCCTGCTCTCTTCAATGAGATTTTCTTCCTCTTCCCATCAGGTTGAAAGGCAGGGACCTGTCAGAGCCTGTTTCCAGTGTGGAGGAAGTGTTCTGCCTGGAATCTGCCCATCCCCAGATGGGGCTGGGCTGCCGCTTCCGCCGGGCCGTGGTCACAGCCATCGTGAACCTGTTCCTGTTCTTCTGGTGTAAGTGGCTCTTGGGGCTCAGCTGCAGGGATGAAGCTCTGTGATCACACATTGCTCAGCCATAGGAAACACCTAACAGAGGTGAAATAAATCTGCTGATGAGTTAATGTCTAATTAACCTTTGTTCTGGCAGCACAGGAGACCCACAGCCCTCCTCTTGTGCTGTGAGTGCTTAAAAGTTGCTTTAAATCAGGCAGCTGATGAGCTCTCTGGGTATTCCTCAAGTGCCCATTATTATGGGCTGCAGAATAAGTGTGTTAACTTACCTTAAGGAGTCAGTTTTTCTTTTTTTCTTGCTCTAAGCTCCCAAGTCCTCCAGCCTCTTTAATAATGACTTGTAGCATTTCAGGGTTGGAGGTTTTATTGGAATAGTCTGTCACGCCTCAGCTGAGACAGGGGTTTTACCCAGTGAGGTGATAACAAGAGCTGTGTGACTGCAGGAGTTTCTAATCCAACCTGACAGGGAGGGGGTGACAAGGGACAGTTCTGTTTATTGCAGACACTGAAGTCCTATTGGGGGCATTGTAAGTGCTAAACCTTCCATACACAGCTCCTGCATTTTGGGCTGCCGCTGGAGCCCCAGGCTTTATTTCCTTATCCAGGAGCTCTCCATGGAGCAGTGAAACCTGACAGTCTTCCAGAGTGATCCTTGTAGGGGAGGCCTCTGGCAAAGCCTCCTTTGGGATTGACAGACCTGGGGCCCTGTGGTTGTGCTGAGGTTTCTTTCCTGAGGGCAGCTCTGTGCTGAGGCTTTCCCACCACCTCATCCCCCATCCACAGGTGCTCCTGTGCTGCAGGGGGGGCAGCACCAAGAGGTTTTTGGGGTGCAGCTGCTCTGGGGAGCAAAAGGAATCACTGGGATTCAGTTCCAAGCAAGCCTGAGTCACAGTGTGAGAACTAAAACTGCATCCAGCAGGCACACAGCTGCCAGTTCCTGAATCCCTTTGGTTTTATTCTCCTAGGTCTGATAACCCTTTGGGGCATCCTGCTCTACCTCCGGTATCGCTGGCGCAAGATGGAGGAGGAGGAACAAGCCATGTATGACATGGTGAAGAAGATCATAGGTAGGAGCTGTGGGAGCACAGGGAGCCCTGCTGTGCTCCTGCAGGGTTGAGCCCTCACTGCTGTGTTCTCCTGTCCTGCAGCTGTCGTCCAGGACCACTACAAGGAATGGGAGCGGAATTTGGAGCGTTACCCCTACGTCGGCATCTTCCACGTGCGGGACAGCCTGATCCCTCCTCAGAGCAGGTGAGCTGCTCTGGGCACTCAGGAGGGCTGGAAGCAGCAGGATGGGATTGAGCACAGCTCCAAAATCAATCCCTGCAGCTGCTCTGCAGGACGAGGCTGGAGCCTTTGGGTTGGGAAAGGCTTGGGCACAGCTCAGGCTGTGCCTGCATCTAGTGCAGATCAGTGTGCCAGCCCCAGGGCTGGTGCTGGGTGCAGTGCCACAGGTGTGTTGTCACCCGTGCAGTGCCACAGATGTGTTGTCACCCGTGCAGTGCCACAGGTGTGTTGTCACCCGTGCAGTGCCACAGGTGTGTTGTCCTTGCTCTGTCCAGCAGGACCTGGGTTTGGTTTGCTTGGACCTGGAGCTTCAGGTGTCCTCTGCTTCATCTGCTGAGTGTCTGGTGCTGTTTCCTTTCCCAGCCATCCTGCCTGGCTCTCCAGACCAGAGCAATTCCCATGAGCTGAACAGGATATTGAGGCTCCACTGCAGTGGTTGTGTGCCTGGAAAGGGGCCAGTTTGAGTTACACAGCTGGGAAGGGAGCTGGAGTGAGATGATTGGGTTTGGGGTTTTCTCAGGTTGGGTTTGGGGTTTTCTCAGACAGGAATTGTGGTTGAGCTCATTGGTTTGTGAGTGGTGGGGCTGCAGGGCTGGATCCTTGTGCTTTGCTCCATTTCTGCAGAGTTATTATTCTTGTGTTTTGGTTAAATGGAGCTGCTTTGTTCTCCTGTGAAGTGTTAAACATCCTCCCTCTGAACCAGAAACAGGATTCCTTTTCCTGCAAGGGATGACTGCAGCTGTTTGAGCCATCCCTGGTGTGAGATGCTCAGGACAGCTGGATCCAAAGCTGGGGTGAACATCAGGGTGTTCCTCTGGCTGAGATCTCTGTGTGCAGGACAGGGGAGGGTGGTTTGCTCATGGAGTCCCTTTGCAGCACAAATTGAGGCAGAAATTCAGGGCACTGACAGAGCCTCTCATCTTCCCCCCAGGCAGGATTTGTGTGGCCCTGCCCTGGTCTGAAATCTCTAAACCAGGGTTTGTTTGATGCCCTTTTCTGCCTGCACAGGGAACAGCAGGCAGCTAAATCCACAGGCACAGTTGCTGCAGGCACGGAAGCACAACCAGCTCAGGATTCTCATTTCTTTTCTTGCTGTTCTTGCAGAAAGAAGATGAAGCGGGTGTGGGAGAGAGCCGTGGATTTCCTGGCCTCCAACGAGTCCCGGATCCAGACAGAGTCACACAGGGTGGCAGGGGAGGACATGCTGGTGTGGAGATGGACTCAGCCCTCGTACCTGTCGGATTCTGAGCACTGAGGGCAGCAGGAGGAGCAGCAGGGCGGGACATGGACCCTGTGCAGGCCTCAGGGCCCTCGCTGGTGGTGGGAGAAGCAGGGCCTGGCCCAGGCTCTGTTTGCTCTCACTGCTGAAACTCTCCAAACACAAACATTCAGGGCAATACTGGCTTGGAAAGAAGATGGGCTTGAGCTGGTGGGAAGCTGGGATTGCACCAAAGTGAGCCTTCCACAGAGACCTGGCTCCCATGGCAAGCAAACAACAACCTACAAAGAATAACTGCACACCCCTCTCGAGGGCTGGGGGGCTCTGCCAGAGCCTGGGGGTGCAAAATTTGACCTCAATTCTGCAAAGGCCAACTGATGGCAGAGTCCATCAGGGAATGTGCTGGAAGAGAACATTTCCCATGGAAACATTAGGGTGGCAGTTGCAGGCGTGTCTTTGTTTGCGTTTGTTTTTATCAGTGCAAAGACAATGAGGAAGCACTTGCTGCTTCCCAGCAAGGAAAATGTTTTGTGTTGGCTTCATCCATCCAAAATTGGGAGAGGGGGAATTGGGTGAAGGTGGGCCTGGAGAGAGGGGGGAGCCTGACGTGCCTTGGTGGTTTGGGCTGGGCTGGGGTGGTGGAGGAGAGTTTGTGACCCTGTTACACTTTTAAGTCTGCAGTCTGTGTGCTTTTTTATTTTTGGGGGGTGTGGGGGGGGAATTTGGGTGGAAAAAAAAGGATATAGGAAGCTTCTAAAGGCGCTGATGCCCAGGACTGCTCCCTGGCTGTTCCAGAGCAGCTTTGGGAGGGCTCTGAGGGCTCAGGGCTCGTGTTTGAGCTGGGCAGCTGCAGTGTCTGTGTTTGTGTCAGAGCAGGGAGGTGCCAGCTCTGGGAGCCCCCTGTGGGTCCCAGGAGCAGCCTGGCTCTGTCCCAGCCCTGCTGCATCGTATCTCGTGTCTGTAATCACTTGGTTACTTCAGCTTCTCTTTCTGTCCAGTGAAGGAATGTTTGTTTCCCAGGCAGTGGCACCAGAGTGTGGCAGTTCAGGCTCAGCAGAGGAGCTGCTGCTCTGCTCTTCCCAGGGCTCTGCAGCAGCTCCTGAGGCTGCAGGACCCAAATCCTTTGCTGGCCTCGGGCAGGAGGAGTTGCAGAGTGAAGCCAGCAGTGATTGGAGCCCTGTGGCCCCTGGATGTTGCTCTCCTTGAGGACATCTGTGGCTGGATGCTCGGATTGCTCCTGTCCTGGGCTCTGGGCTGGCTGAGGGCACAGCCCTGGGCAGGTGATGCCACTGCAGGTGTGTTCCTTGTGCCTGCTCAGCTGGCACAGTCTGCACCTCTCACCACATCGTGGAGCTGAGCTCTCCAGGAGCAAATCCAGGAGATCTTTCCCATTAAATGGGGAATGTCCTGCATGGAGGGGGCTCTTACCCCAAAGTTTTGGCTGTGGGTGTTTGGGCAGGGGACTCAACAGCTCTCCTAGGCAAGGACCAGCCCCTTGCACTGCAATAAATTGGGAATAAAGGCAACTTTGATTGTTCCCACATGTATAAAGATCATTGCTGCCAGAGAAATTCTCTCAAACACCGGTGCCTCTGTTTTAAACCTTTTTAAACTCTTGGTGGGGTTTGGGTGAGCTTTTTTAACCGTCCAGAAGCGCAGAGTCAGGCATTGCTGTCATCCTTTTTGTATTAAACCTGGCTTTGTAGAACAAACTTCAATGGCTTGGTGCTGTTTCTATGTTCCATTTAGCTCTGTAAAAAATCAATATCAAAAATAAATTTATTACCAATCATTTACTACTTTTTATTTGTGCTGAGACATCACAGACTGTCCCAAGTGCTTTTGCTTGGATCAGGTCGAGTTGCAGCTTCTCCCAAGCTCTGGGGTGTGGCAGGAGTGGTTCCTCACTGTGTGACTTCTGTGGAAAGGGGTGACTCAGTTTGGATGAATTCATCTCATCCTGTGGCTCTGGGTGACAAAGGGGATTTCCAGTGGCACAGGAAGGGGCTGGCTCCGTGGCTCCTCTCTGCCTGCAGTTGTTGCTGAGATTTGGGAGCAAAAGGGAGGGAATCAGTGCAAGGCTGGTTCTCCTCAGGCCCCACATTCCTGGTGGGATGCTTTCACCAGGTGAGGTTGCTAAGTTACAGCTGGAATCTGTTCCAGGTTAGGAAATGGTGCTGTTGGAGCCATTCCCTGTGCCAGGGGCTGTTGCTGTCTGGTGGTGGCTGTGGCTGTCACCCCCACCGTGTCCCCTGCTCCATCTCCTCTCCAGGCTGGAGCAGCCCCACTCCCTGCCAGACTGGACTGGGAATTCTGACATTTTTCCTGGGAAAAGCAGGTTCTGCCCCCCTGCCCTGCTCCCCTCCCAGCCCCCACTGCCAAGCAGAGCTGCTCAGGGCCCTTTCCCACTTTGTTGCAAAGTAAATTTCTATAATGAGCCACATTTCCATAAATAACTCATCCACTGGAGCTGCTGCATCCCCTCCCTGTCAGGGAGGCAAACGTGGCCCAACGAGGGCTCTGAAATGAGCCCAGCTCTTCATCTTTTCCTTTCCTGCTTCCATTTAAAGCCCTTCCCACGGGATGTTTTTCCTGCTGCTGACACGACAGCTGATGCTGCACCTTATTGATGGGCACGGAGTCAGGGCACGGGGCCAGTTCTCCTGGAAAGATCAGAGGAGCTTGGGAATCTGGGTCTTGGGAATCTGGGTCTTTCTTTTATCCTTGTCTTTCATCTCAGCCTCTGCCCTCACCAGCAGTTCGATCCCTCTGCTCCTCCTGAGCTGGTTTCTCCCCTCCTGTTAGTGGCAATTTCCACACCCACCAATCCTTACGCCAGCTGTGGGGTTTTCCTCCCCAGCATTTCCCCCATGGCATCCCTGGGGAGCCCCAGGCCTGGGCATGGCTGTGCTGAAGTCCCCAGGTTCCTGCTGGGGCCTGGGGGTGACAGTGGGCACTGTCCCCTCCTTGTCCTGGGTGCTGCCCAGGCTGGCTGTTCCTTGTGATTCCCTAGAAAACACCTGGATCCCATTTCTTTGGGGTGCAGGGCTGGCAGGAGCGCCTGGCACTGGCTGTACAGGACAGGGGGGACAGGCTGTCCTTGAGGATGGCTGCAGGGACAGTGTGGCCCTGGCAGGAAGCTCCCTGGGACTTTTCCATTCCCATCACGGCTCCCGGCTCTGACGTGTCCCTTTTCCCGTTGGCAGGGCTGCAGCTCTGGATCCACTCACCTCCTGCCCAGCTTTGGGCAAGCCCCGGCCTTCCCCTCCTTTTGCCCACACCCTTCCTTTGCCACAAAGGGCATTTGGTGTCCCCCAGCCCCTGTCACCCCCTGTGCCTCTCCTCCTGCACCTCCCTGGCTGGTTTGGGAGCTCTGCGAAGCTCCGTCCCTCTCCCAGTGTCAGCCCACTCTGCAGGGAGGTGACAAACCCGAGCTGAGGGGGGGAGTTCCGTGGAAAACAGATGGACAAGAACAACTCCCCAGTTGTTTTCCTGGAGAGCCGATTTCCCAAGGCAGCCGGGGCGTGCGGCCGGCTCCTCTCGTTCTGTTCCCTCGCCCGCGGCTGTTCGAGGCACTCGGGCCATGCCCAAATGCTCCCTCATTGCTCCCTCTGGAGCTGCAGCGAGAAGCAGCGAGAAGCCCGGCCCAGGCAGCCCCCGGCGGGCACCTGCAGCCCCAGGTGAGCTCCGGGCTGGATCCCAGGGCAGGAGGGATGGGGCACGGTGGGCACGGCTTTGGAGGTGCCTGGGAGCTTGGCAGGCAGGCTCTGGCTGGTGGGAAGGGACGGGAGCAGCAGGCACAGGCAGCACTTGGGGCTGGAGGGAATCTCTGCAGTGACCATGGAGCTGGTGGCTCCTGGTTCTCCATGGTGCTCGTGGAGTGTTGGGCTGGGAGGAGGCGAGGGAAGTGTTGTGGAAGGTAGAAAGTGGGCAGGGGGGTGAGGGAGCCTGTGCCCTTTTCTGCAGAGTGTGGTGGCACCGGATCCTGTGGTGGCACCAAATCCTGTGGTGGCACCTTGTCTGTGTTGGCACGGGGTTCTCTGGTGTTACTGTGTCTGTGGTGGCACTGGGTCTGTGGTGGCACCAGGTCCCAGCTCTGGGGCTCCATGCAGTGCTGGTTGTGGCTCCAGGTGAGCTCCAGCACTGTCAGTTATGCACACACAGATCTCAGCCACTTGTTTTTCCTGCCTTTAATGAAGTAAAGAATCTGCAGTGCTTGGAACCCGACTCTGGAGCTCTGGGATGCTCCAGGAGCAGGGAGGTGACCACGAAGGGTGACACTGAGACCACAGGCCTGTGCACAGAGCTCTTGTTTTTAGAGGGATTTTGTATTTTAATATTCCTGGGTGTTTCTGGCCTGGCTGTGCATTCCCCTCGGGGCCACACGAGTCCTGTTTGGGATGGGATGGGATGGGATGGGATGGGATGGGATGGGATGGGATGGGATGGGATGGGATGGGATGGGATGAATGGGGCAAGTGCCACTCAAAGATTAGAGAATTGAACCTGCCCAGTTCCTTTTGGCTCGGTTTGGAGTTGGGACAAACAATCTGTTTCACTGAGACTCCTTTGACATTTGGCCCTGCCTGGGAGCAGGGTGGGAGGTGACAGTGCCAGGGGAGCAGCGCTGTCCCCAGCACTGGGGCAGAACTCATCCAGCTCCAGCCCTGTCAGGAGCAGGGACACCTTCCATGGTTTCTCCAAATCCCCATCCCTTTCCTGGAGAATGGAATATTTCTCGTCTATGCAGAGGAATGTTCTCCATCTCCTCCTTCCCTGATATTTCCTGGCTCACCTCCACCTGCAGCACCTGAGCTGCTTTTCCTTTAGCTGGGGGAAAAACGCTGAAGGATTCTGGTTTTTCTTGGAGGGTCTGGATTTGTCTGTGATTCTGTGTATTTTTAGTGGCGTAAATATCTCCTGGCATTTGCGATACCTTGAGCCAGTGGAAGTGATTTATTTCCAGTGTCTTGTTTCAGGGGAGCTCAGTGTTCACAGGAACATTTATCTGCTCCGAATGGATGAGCTGCTTCCCAGCAGAAACTCCCAGAAAAGAACCTCCTTCTCCTACAGCAAATCCTGCTCTGAGTTTTGCTTGGGAGAAAACATTCAGGAGCTTTATCAAATTGTGGATGGTTTTTCCCCAGCTCCCTTTGCAATGCTAAAGTTGCCAGAGTTGTCAGGGGGTTGTGGCAGCTGAATCTGAGCCTTGGACTGTCTCAGAAGCAAGAAAGGATTTAAGTCATGTTGTTTCCTGCTCCAAAGAGGTGTTATGACAAATCCGCTTGCTTTTGGCTTTTCTCCTTCTTTTCTTTTCAAGGATGGAAGGAGGGGGGGGGGGGGGGGGCAAAGCCACACAAAACAAACCACAACAAACCTGCGGCTCCCGAGGCAGAAAATCCTCTTTAAAAATTGCCACAACTTAACAAAATGCTTTTATTAACGCCCAGGAAAGCTCCGAGGAGCCGCTTTCTTCCCTGCTGGAAAGCGCTCGGCACAGGGGCCTGGCTTTGTTCCTCCGGGAAAGGTAATTGTAGAGCAGGAATTGCTCTCCAAGGAGGAATAATGGGAGGGGAAAAACCCCACCCTGGGGGAGATAAAGCAGCGTTGGGAGGTGGGAGTGGCTCTTCCCTGCCTTCAGCCCACTCCATCCCCCTGCTCCAGGAGGGGAACAAAGCAGGCACCTGCGCCAGGTGCTTTTCCCTTGGGGTTAATCCCAGCAGGACAGATTTGAGCATCACAGAATATTCGAGCTGGAAAGGACCCAGAAAGATCCAACTGCTGAGCTCTGGATCCTTCCTGCAGGATGGGGAATGGTCCAGCTCCAGGGAAAGCCCTTCCCACTGAGCTCTGCTCACCATGGGAAGCTCCAGGTGCCTCCAGGAGGTGCCACCACCTCTCTGCCGTTCCCTGGCTGCTGCACAAGGAGGGGTGGCAGTGCTGCCCGGGTCACATCTGTCCCCTGGGGCTGGCAGAGGTGAGCTGCTCAGCTGGCAGCACATCCTGGAGGCTTTCCTGGCACAACTGGATCTTGCAAAGGCATCGTTGTCCTCTGCACTGGGGTTCAGCTGGCAAAAATGGGTGTCAAGCTCCCCAGGCTGTGCTGAAGCTGGAGCAATCAGGAGAAAGGGCCTGTGCTGCCATGGACCCATCTCAAATGATGATTTTAATAATTTTTTCCCATTCCTGTGAGTCTGGGATGTGGAGTGTCCATCTCTGGTGTGAAGCAGCACCAACATCAGCTCCTTTTTGCCATCCTTGGTGCCTGTGGGATTCAATTCCTGATGTCCAAGAGCTGTCCATGGGTTTCCTGTGAGGAATGGAGAAGGAGCAGGTGCTGGTGGGTGCTGCTGCTGGGGATGCACCACGGATGTGCTCTGTGGTTTTCCTACACTGCTGCTTTAGAGCTGAGACTTGCTGTCAGAATCAAGGAGGAATTTCTGGAATCAGGCATGGATCCATTGCTGGGGGAAGGATGGAAAGCTGGGTGTGAGCCCTGTGGGTGCTGCTGTGGCACATCCACATCCCCTGGTGTGTGTCAGCCTGGGAAGGAAACGCTGCTGCTGCTGCTCAGGGGTTCAGTGACAGGGAATGTCCCAAACTGAGGTTTCTCTGGAAGCTGCAGGAATTGTTGCTCACCCCTCCTGCAGTGTTAGAGAGCAAGGGAGTGCCTGGGGACGTGCAGGGGCTTTGCAGCAACGCTGCTGTGCAGGGAATGTCCAAGGGAGGGCCTGGCACCATCCTAGCATGGCCTGTGGGACAGACTGGGGGTGTTCCACAGCACCACTGCAGTGTGTTAATCCCTGATCCTGCTGCCTTGATGAGGTCACTGCTTTAATTCACAGCTCTTCTGGTCGCTGTCTCCTGTCCCCAGCAGATCAAAACTGGGGCTTCCCTGGACTCTGTGCCAGCCCCTGGGCACTGACACATCTCATCCCACCCAGCTGCTGGGTGACCCTTCTCCTCTAATTCCTTCATTCCCTCTGTTTTGCAGATCCCATTAGTGAAAAGCCAGCGCGGAGGAAAAGCCAGCGTGGGGGAAACACCAGAGTGGGTGAAAACTGGCCCAGCCCTGCCTGTGCCAGCCTGTGTTTCCAATCTCCGTGTGCTGCTGCTGCTGCTGAGGGGTCTGCAGCCCCCTGGGCAGTGCCTGGCACCATGGTGGGTCAGAGCCCTGCTGAGCCCAGGGCTGCTGTGCTCCTGCAGCCCTTTGTGCACCAGGTGGGAGGCCACACCAGCATGCTGACCTACGATGAGCACACCATCTGCAAGCCCCTGGTGTCGCAGGAGCTGAGCTTCTACGAGTCCCTGCCCCTGGCCATGAGGCAGTTCACGCCTCAGTACAAAGGTAAGGGGAGCACAGAGCTCTCACCTGCCTAAAAAGCATCCCCAGCTGCTGCAGGTGAGACCTTTCCAGGCACAGAGGGTTTTCCTCAGCTTGCTGCCCCATCCCTGACCCCCTTTCCCAGCTGAATCTCTCAGCCCCTGGAAAGCAGCACTGGGAGAGAAGCACCAGCATTTTTTAAGACATCCTCCCTCCCTTCTCTTTCTTATTCCTTCAGTATTTTCTGCTTTTACTGCCAGACTTGTGCTGCTCATAAAGCTCCTGACCCTGGCTTTTGGGGGAGGCGAGAAGCTCGGTTGTCACGTAAAAACTTAAAATATCTCTTGGTCCTTCGGCGTTACAGCAAAGAGCTCAGTCAGCCACGGCTCCAATGTGCTTCCAGCCCAATCTCTCCCTTTCCCAGAAAGTCAGAGGCCTCTGCAGATTTATGGGACAATATTAAAAAGATGCTTAAGGGAGAAAAGTTTCCTCTGAGTGGTTTCCTCTGGCAGGAGCTGGGGTTTGGTGCTGCAGCACTGGGCCCTCGCTGATAAAGCTGTTAAACAGTCCCAGTTTAACCAGTCTAGGGGTGCCCTGGTTATTCAAACCTTTGTGTCTTCTCCTATTTCAAATCCCAGAGAATTTTATGATGAGGGTAATTAAAAAGCAATTCTCCAATCTGGCATTGGGCTCAGAGGTTGATTCCTCTCCTGGCTGTCCCAGTCCTGCTGCCAGGCAATTAAAGAGGTGGAACGCTTTCCTGTGAGGATGATGAGGGGGATGATCCTGATCCCATCCACACGTATCCATGTACCTCATCTCTATTTCTGGGCTGTGGGAACGGCCCTGGGACCATTATGTAATGGTCACATTCTGTGCAATGGTAATGATGACATTCTTCACAATGGGGATCAAATATCATTCGAGCTTCACTCCAAGCCTGTGGCTTTTCCTGCTCATGTCACCCATATCAGGCACTTTGGTGACCTTGGGACCCACTTTTACTGCCTTTGAAGGCTCTGCCTTGTCCCACTTGAGCTCCCAGGGGGATGCTGGGCTTGTTTTCCAGCCCAGTTCTGCTCAGGTTCCCAGCGCCCTCGGCCGTAGATGAATGCACCTTGTAAACACAAAAATAAACCCACGAGGGCAGAGTTACAGAGTGAAACCTCCTGAGAGGCTCTGGATGCCACCAGCGTGGTGACAGCACCCAGAAATACCCTCTGGCTCCTGGCTGGGGCCGGCAGGAGGGGCTCTGGGGTGTCAGTGACACCAAAGGCCAGCACAGACAGGCACCCAAAGGCTTTGCAGAGATGTTTGCCCACTGCAGCAAAGGAGGAGCTCTGGGGGTGTCTGCCACACACAGGTCATGGCAGGACACCTGCAAACCCCCGTGGAATCCCCCCAGGAGACAAAAAAACACTTTCCAGGCTGAGCTGTAGGTTTTTTGAGGACTGAATTTCCAGCTGGGAGGAGGGAGAGGATCACGTTCCCTTCCAATTTAACGCTCCATTCTCGCCTTTGAAAATCTCCCCATTAATTTTCATATTAATGGCTGATAGTTAACAACTCTTATTTTCACGCTATATATAAGTTTTTTGGGGCCAGCCCGTCAGCACTATGCAAATGAGCACAGCCCTGCTGACTGCAGGCAGGAACTGGGACAGTTTTTAAGGTTATGGTGTTTGCAATCGAGGGCTCTGGTCGCCTCCCCGTGACTTTTTAAAATGAAAAATGCTTTGATTTAGGGAAAG
>NW_005054512.1:608024-615831 GCF_000277835.1 Geospiza fortis
CCCTGAAAATGTGAAGCAGTCATCCAGGCTGAGAGGAGATTTGTTTGCTCTCAGAAATATGGATTTTTTTTAAGAATAGGGCTCAGGGAAAAGGTAATGCTGGAGCCTGAGCAAGATGGAACTCCCTGAGCTCACCACAGAGGGCTGGGAGGGCTAAAAATATTCCTTTTTTCCCGAATGAAGGTTTGCAGCCCCTCAGCTCCCTTGGCAGAGCAGGCTGGGTAGATTTTCCCCCCATTTCTGTGTAAAGGCAGCCCATTTAACCCAGTGGTGAGGGAAAAGCACCCAAACACAAGGTTTTGGGGTGCAGGACCTGGGGAGGGATGGGCACCCCAGCAGGACCAGTTCAGCTGGGGAAGCCCCTGAGGCAGCAGAGCCAGCAGGCACAGGAGGCAAAGCCTCTGCTCGGTGTTTGCTCACTGGAATCGCACTCGGAATGGAGAGAAGGGGCTTTGCACCTTTATTTGCTTTGGCACCTTGGCTTGGGAGAGCAGAACTGTTTGTTAAGCTGCTGAGATCATCTCCCCACACGCCCAGCAGACCCAGGGAGGATGCCCTGGGCACAGCCGGATCCAGCCCAGCTCCCCATGCCCCGAGCTGGGCTCTTTCCAGTGCTGGTTTTGCTGGTCCCACTGCCCTGTCCCTGGTCCCTGTCCTTTCTGGGAGCTGGCAGCCCCAAATCACAGAATGAACCCGGCTGGAAAAGACCTTTGAGATCACCAAGTCCAACCCGTGACCTAACCTAAACCACAGCACTGAATGCCACATCCAGCCTTTTTTAAACACACCCAGGCACGGCGACTCCACCGCCTCCCCGTGCCGATGACTGCAGTGCCCAACGACTCTTTCAGTGAAGAATTATTATTTTTTTTTTAATATTTAACCTAAACTTCCCGTGGTGCAGCTGCGCTCTCAGGACGCCCCCGGAGCGTGGGGAGGCTCGGGGAGCCGTGGCGGAGCTGCGGGAGCGGGGCTGGCCTTATCAGCCCTTCCCAGAAAGGTCAGAGCCGGCGGCAGCGCGATCCGTGGCCATTCCTGCGCTGTCACTTGAGACGCGCAGACAGCCAGGGATGGGCTCGTGTTGGGCTAAATCCGTGCTGGACTGGCTGGCATTTGAGCCCTGTGATTCCTGTCAGAGTCAGGGAAAATTGCAATGTTCAAATGCAGAATGGTGTTTTAAGCATTCAGGGTGGAAAAAAATAACCTCCGGGCACAGTCCTGGTCCCTGGAGGGCACAAAAACAGGAGGTGTGGCACTCCAGCCCCCCCGTGGGATATCTGGGTGCTGGTCTTGGTGCTGGGGGAAGGACATGACCATGACAATGTGTGGGCAGCACTGCCAGCCCATGGCCACATCCCTGCCCTGCTCCCAGGGCTCTCCAACTAAAAGAAGCAGTTGGCACGCTGGGTGTCCTTGGAAAATGCCTTGTCCCCAACCCTCCCTTTGCCTCCTGCCAATGAAAAGTGTTTCCAGCCTTGTGCAGTCTTTAAAAAGCACTTAAATCCCTTGTGATAAATAAGCTGGGAGCTCCTGATCTGGACTGGGGGGCTTTTCTGGGTCACCTGGGGCACAGCAGAGCTCGGAGGGGTGGGGGACAAAGGAATGCGGGGTTCAGAGGAGGCAGGTTTCAAACTGAGCCTTGAGAGGGGGAACACTTGAAAATCCTGAGTGTATTTTTCAGGGTCTCAGCCGAATGATGCTTTATTGGGCTTGAAATAAGAGTGGGATCAGTGAAAGGCCAAAACACGAGGTGGTGGCCAGGCCTCTGTGATACCCCACGGGCTCATCTCTGTCTCCTTTGTTTTCCCCTCTGCCCAGGCATTGTGTCCGTGCACCTCAAGAAGGACAGCCTGGGCAACCTGACCCTGATTGCGAGCCCTGGCCTGGGCCAGCCCGACACCTGTGGCCACCTGGACAGCGCCGGAGGTGACCCCGGCGTCACCTTGTGGCACAAATGCAAGTGGAGCCACACCCAGGTCACCAAGACCTTCAAAGACAGGTGAGGGTCCCTGCAGCCCTCCTGCCTGGCATCTGCCACTTGGGTGGGATGGGTTTGGGATGGGTTTGGTGGTCCAGCTGTGGGTTTAGGGCTAAAGGACCCAGCCAAGGTGAAGAACAGCAGAGCCAAGCCCTGTGTGTGTGGTTCTGCTCTTCCCTGGTGTGGGGACAGAGTGAAGTGGATCTGGGGTGTTGTTGCTCAAATATCTGCCTCAAATTCTGCTCTAAACCCCATTCCTTGGAGCACAGCAGGCTCCAGGAGAGGAGAGGCCATGGGAGAACAGTCACTGAGCATGGAATGTGCCTTTGCTGGCAACAGAGGGGCTTCAGTGCCATCCCATCCCATCCCATCCCATCCCATCCCATCCCATCCCATCCCATCCCATCCCATCCCATCCCATCCCAGGGAGAGCTCTCCCAAGAAGGCACCCGGTGCTCCCAGCCCTCACAGAGGTTTTCTGCAGGACATCCTTCATCCCAAACTGGTTCAGAGCAGCCCTGGGCCACCCAGGACTGGAGGTGGAATATCCCTGCTGCCTTTGGAGTGATGGGAGTGGTGGAGTTGGGATGGACAAGACCAAGGAATGACCCCCCAAGAAGAACAGATCTTCTCATGACTCGTTCCCTCCCTCCCCTCCTTGGAGCCAGCCCTTCCAAACTGGGAATCGTTCCCATTGTTGGACCATTTTCCTGTGCTGTGCCCATTAGGTGGATAAATAGAGATCCCTGGCAGCTGGGGCTGTGAATGGCTTTTCAAGGGAGCCAGCACACTTTAAATTATAATGAAAGAAAAGTATTGGCAGGCAGCAATAGCTGGCTTTCTGAAAATTACTGTTATGGAGTAACAAAGGATCTCTGCAGGTTGGGTATGATCAATATGGCTCCTTTGAGAGTCCCTGAAAATCCACCTTATCAAGTTTGAGACTCTACAGGAAAAGAAAAAAATAGGGAAGAGAACATTCTCCTCTGGAGCTTATAAACCTGACGTGTCCCTTTGTGTGCTTTGTCTAGCTGCCCTGGGAAGATGCTTTTGAGGACAGACCTTCAGTACCACACAGATTCCCTTTTGGATGATGCAAATGGGAAGCAGGCAGAAAGGAAGAGCTACAACCCCTGGGGACTGCACTGTCACCGGCAGCACCTGAACCGCATGTCCTCCAAGCACAACGAGAACAAACTTCATCGTATCCTTTCTCCTCCCTCCCCTCCAGCACAGCCCTGGCTACAGATAACAGCTGGGAATCAGTGTAGGGTTTATTGCAGGGGAATGCATCCCCTTCTCTGGGAAAATAAGGAATATTCTCTGTTATCTTCTGAAAAAAAAAAAAAGAGAGAAAGAAAAAAAACACATTTCCCATAAAGAGTTCTCAGCAGAAGTCAAAGATCCCCTTGGCATACATTTAAAAACACAACTATACAGGAATTAGCAGCTGCCTCGCCTTTTATTTTCCTATTACACTTCATTACCCACCAGTCATGTGAGTAATAGAGTTTAACAACTTCCCCACCCACCGGAGCGAGCTCAGCACCTAGGGAAGGTGTCAGAGTGACAGCCCAGGGCTACGGTGTCACTGGAGAATGGAGCTGTTGGGGCTTTAATTGGTAGGGCTGTAGTACAGTAAATTAACTGGAATTGGCAGCGAGAGGCCCATAGCAATGACACGTCGGAGAAATTGGCTGAGAAAGTCTCATTACAGTTGTGAGCTGCTCTGGAGAGTGTCAGCAGCTGCTTTGATTTAAGGCCTCTTTCAATTAGAATTTCAAAGTATTGGGTTTCCCTTAAGTCACGCTCAGAGTTTCTCCTGCTGGAAAACGTGGTGTCCAAGTACAGCTACCCCTGCATCCTGGACCTGAAGATGGGCACTCGGCAGCACGGGGATGACGCCTCAGAGGAGAAGAAAGCTCGGCACATCAAGAAGTGTGAGCAGAGCACCTCGGCCTCGCTGGGCGTGCGCATCTGTGGGATGCAGGTAAAGCCTCCATCCCCTCGGGGTGTTGGTCCCCGCCTTGGTTCCTCACTTGGAACCAAGCTGGGATCTCCAGGGGTTCTTGGCTGGTGTGAATTGAAGCAGTTTTATTCTCTTTTCGCCCCAAACACTGGCTGTAAAAAGGGAACTTGTGGGAATCATTAAAATCAGAGGGGTTTGGGAAAGCTGCAAAAGGCAGGCCTCAGAAACAGCAGAACTGAGCCGTAGACTTAAGATTTGTCAGCAGAAAAGTTATATGAGAAGTAGAAATAAGGACAAATAGAAGAATGGTCTGTGTATTAACACTTGGATAGAATAACTCCCTAAGCTACAGAAAAGTATATCTAGCAAGATATTAGGAAGAAACTCTCTGATTTAAGGATTCCCACAGCCACTTGGCTCTGTGTCCTCTCAGAGAGGGTGTCAAATATGGCACATTTAGGGTGACCCTTTCTCTGTGCCGCTGCCACCAGTGTGAGCAGCTGGACCCCTTCACCCCATCTGAGAAGTTGCTTTTACACACAGATTCCTGCTCAGCTCTTGGCTGCTGAATGAAAAAAAACCCCAAAAGCACCACATTGCCCCACTTGTGCTTTCACTGAGCTGTGAGAGCCAGGAGTTCATTTTGAACTAAATTTCTCCTGCTGGAAATCCCCATCCTTCCTCCTGGAAACCCAAACCATGCATTTCCTTCACTCACTATTCTCAAGCAGGTTTCAAAACCCTGCCTGAAGGATAATGAGGATAGAATATAAAGCAAAATACAGAAAGTCAAAACCCATGTCCTTTTCTGATCTCTGGCATCTTCGTATGGGCAGAGTTGAACTTCAGTGGTCATATCGATCCTTGGAGTGGCTACCTAGAACAGAGGCTAGACAGAGTTAAGAGAATAAAGTAGGTATTTATAAAAATTAATAGATACACCTTGGGCAGTCAAAAGCCTCCCAGAGGCTACACCCAAGATGGAAGATGGTCACAAGTTTTTCAGAGAGATATAGGCTTGGTCTATTTGCATATTAGGGGTTAATTCTCCAATTAGAGCTTCAGGTAATGAAGTCAGATACTCACAGTTTGCTCCTCCTCAATTTACTTTTGTTTATACTTTTCAGGACCTGAGGCTGTAGGGTGTCCTTGGGTTCCCGGCCCAAGGAATTGTTTTGTCTGACCAAAGTGTGTCAGTGTCAAGTGTTAACTACCAAAGTAGTTATATGAAATTTAGAGTTAGGCACTAATTTGGCAGCACAGCATTTGAAAAATACAAAGGCTAAAATCTATATCTCTAAAGCATCATTCGTGAATCCCTCACAACTCAGGATGATTTTATGGATTATTCCTCTGTTCCCTCGCAGGTTTACCAGGCAGACTCCGGCCATTTCCTGTGCAAAGACAAATACTACGGGAGGAAGCTCTCTCCGGAGGGATTCCGGCAGACCCTGCGGCAGTTCCTGTGCAACGGGAACCAGCTGAGGGCCGACCTGCTGGAGCCCATCATCCTGCGCCTCAAGGCCCTGCTGGCCGTGATCAGGAAGCAAAGCTCCTACAGGTTCTACTCCAGCTCCCTCCTCATCATTTACGACGGGCAGGAGCACAAGGAGGGTGCGGATCAACACCTCCCCTTCCCAAAAACTCACGGCACGAAGCCCTCCAGGGTGGATGTGAGGATGATAGACTTTGCCCACACCACCTTCAAAGGCTCCAAGAGCAATCCCAACCCCACCCTGTACGATGGGCCAGACCACGGCTACATTTTTGGCTTGGAGAACCTCATCAAAATCCTTCAGAGCCTGTTGGAAGGGAAGTGAGAATTTCTGTGAAACGGCCTGGATTTCCTAATGACTGATAGCCCTGAAAATCCCTCCTGGGGTCGGCTGTGTGGGACCCTCCGGCCGCTGGATGTGGCACGGAACGAGCACGGATCAGTCGGGGAGTGCTGAAAATTTTCCATGTGCCGTCACTGAACTGAAGCGTGGAAAGCAGAGAGCTGGAAGAATCTGCTCTCTCTGCCATCCATCAGAAGATTTATTTTCCTTTCTGGTTTTACTGCTGTCCTTGATTTATTTGTGAGCCAAAGAAAGCATTACTTGGGAAGAGTCTTAATGATAAACCAGGAGATGCTCGCCCCGCAGCCGAGCGGGAGGAGGGGGTTTGAGGCAGGAATGAACGGATGGAGCTTCCATTTGGAGCTTCCCTTCCTGCTCCTGCTCAGGTGGGAGGGAAAAACACCCTCCAACATTCCCAGTGCCCCTGGTTGGGATTCTCTGTGCACGCGTTCAGACCAAGAGCTGCACCTCACCAAGCTTTAACATCCCTGTGGGGTTATAACAGGGAATTTTCCAGGGATTTTCTAGGAAAGAGAGGCTCCACTGGGGCTGGAAGTGTGGGAATGCAATGACTGTCAGGTATCAGCCACAAAAACCATTCACATCAAGGGATTTTTGCTTAAAAAAAAAAAAAAACAACAAGAAAAAAAGAAAAAAATAGTGTGAGATTGAGTCAGGGACTGGACGTCAGAGGTCACCCAGAAATTCTTTGATACAAATACTGTGTGTATGTGTGTGTGTGTGTGTGTGTATGTGTGTGTGTGTTTGAAGGAGACAGTAACAAAAGACTCTAAAAATAATGTTTACAGCTTTTGTGGACAGATTTTATTATCATGATGGAACAAGCACAATTCCTTCCTGCATGGTGTGGGAAATCTGAAGGAGAAGTCCTTGCACAAGGAATAGAGCTACAGAACTCCACTACTGGGGAGAGGGGATATAAATAAAATTGTGGAAGTAACTCCCACCGTTGTCCATCTCTTTTTCCCCCTCCTGCAGCATCCTTGAGGTACATTTATCCTTTGTTTAAGCCTGTCATTTTTTAAGAGAGCTGTTATTGCCACAGGTTTAAACACCAGATCCCAAGGGAGACGCTTCACTTGGATTTACAGCGCAAAGCTGGGGAGTTGCTGCAATTTATAGCTGGAAAATTTAAGACATCTGGCCCAGTTGTGTGTTTTGCTTGGCCCGGAGTCCACCTGGGAAGACTCTTGTTCAGTGTTGGGTTATTGCGTGACCACAGATTGTAAAAAAAAAGCCACAGACACTCAATTTCAATAGGGGTTGAGCCACAGATTGTCCTGGCTCGCAGCAGAAGTCTGTGATAAGTCTTTGTGGCTTTGTGGATGAGTTTGTACAGAGCCACCTGAGCATTCTCAGGGTGCCGAGCAGGACATGGATGGATGAGGAGGGTCTGGGTGTGACACACAGCCAGAACACCTCGTTGGGCAGCCCCTCACTCTTCATTGCTGCACGGAAAACAACTTGTTGGCTGAATAATTAGAAAAATCTCCATGTGTCCTCCCTTTTCACCTTTCATACACCTGCACAGTGTGGCTGCCCCATCCCTGGCAGCGTCCAAGGCCAGGTTGGACGGGGCTTGGAGCAACCTGGGATAGTGGAACATGTCCCTGCCATGGCAGGGGGTGGGATGAGATAGGATTTAAGGTTCCTTCAACTCAAAGCATTCTAAATCCTCTGAGGAGGGGCTGAGGGAGCCAGGAAGGGTCTGGAGCAGGAGAGGCTGAGGGATCTGGGAAAGGGGCTCAGCCTGGAGAAAAGGGGGGATCAAAGGGGGACCTTCTGTCTCTGCACAACTCCCTGACAGGAGAGAACAGCTGGAGGGGGTCGCACTCTGCTCCCAAGGGACATGACAAGGGAAAACGCCCTCAAGCTGAGCCAGGGGAGGTTCAGGTTGGAATTTCCTCATGGAAAGGGCGGTGTTGGAGCCCCCATGGCTGGAGGAGCTGCTCTGGGCTGCCGACAAGGCGGGCATCGAACGCACTTTGGGACCCGACGCCG
>NW_005054512.1:615967-629414 GCF_000277835.1 Geospiza fortis
GGGGGCCGGACGGGCGGCACCGCCGCGGCGCCGGCCTGGCGGGGCGCGGGGAGCGGCCCGACGCGGGCTCTGAGGGGGCTCTGAGGGGCCGGGGCGGAGCGCGGGGTTCGGGGCTCACACGCGGCTCTGCCCCGGGGCTCCCCGGGCTGTAGGAGGCTGTGCTTGGGCCTTCATGGAATGTTAGAGCTGGGAGGGAACGGGAACTCCAGAGGTGATGGAGTTCTGCTGCTCCCGGCTGCTCCCGGGCCGGGCTCGGCAGAATTTGGGACACACATCCCGGGAAAGCTTTGGAATGCCGGCCACGGGCTTGTGCCTCCACGGGGCACACTGTGCCCGGGACACCTGGGCTGTACCTGGGACAAATGATTGGTAGCCAGGACACTGGGTTTGTACCTGGGACCACCTGGTTTGTGCCCGGGACACTGGGCTTGTGCCTAGGACACCTGGTTTGTACTCAGGATAAATGGTTTGTGCCTAGGACACCTGGTTTATACCCAGGACAATTTGTACCCAGGACACCTAGTGCGTGCCCAGGACAATTTCTGACCAGGACAATTTGCACCCAGGACACCTGGTCCGTGCCCAGGACAGTTTGTGCCCAGGACAGTTTGTACCCAGGACACCTGGTTGGTGTCCTGGACAAATGGTTTATACTCAGCACCCCTGGTTCATACCCAGGACAGCTGTTTTATCCTCAGCATAACTGGTTTATACCCAGTTCTTGCACCTTTTACCCCATGTTCTTTGGAGAACTCCATTTCTGTGGTTATGGGAGTGGGGTACAGAGCTTTGGGAATTTTTCAGCCATGCTGGGATCCAGTTAATTCCTGTGATGTCCTTACCTCGAGGGTGGGACGATGAGATGCTGCAGCACTGCCTGACACTGATGGAATGCAGCAGTTGTACAATTGAATTCCGCCTCCAGCTGTAATTCTGTTGGAGTTTAGGCTTTGCTGCTGAAATAAGTTAGGGAATCTGCTGCCTGACTTGGCTGCAGACCTTCCCAGGCACGGAGGTGTTGCTGCAGAATGCAAATGTGCCCTTTCTTAGCATAAAAACATTGTTCCAGAGATGCACTTTAGACCTCAAGGGGCCATTAGAGGCTCCTGATCCTGTACTGGTGACCAGAATAGCCTGCAGCAGGCATTTTGGGAAGGGTTTTATTGCTTTTCCATATGCTCAGGACAGCTTAATGTGTTGCACCAGTTGGCTCCAAGATCCCAAAGCTGCCACTGATCCTGGAAGTCTGAATTGATGCCTGCAGCAGTGGTGGCAATTTGTGTGTGGAGAGGCTGAATGTGCTGGCAGGAGGAGCTTCTAAGAGGGGAACTAGAGCCACAGGGCTTCTTTAGCCATCTGATGGAATGAGATTTGCTGGATTTCCAGGGGAGGGATGCTGTTTGTGCCTCCCTTTTAGTGGCTGGATCCTCTGGAGCCTTGGGGATCACCTGCAGGGGGATCTGGCTGTCCCTGTATCCTCTCTCCTGCAGAGACCTTTTCCTTACTCTTCCTCCTTCATCCTGACACCTTTTGTGTTATTTTTACTCTTGTTTTAACCATTCATGGACCAACATTGAGTTCTGGGGTGAGCTGGGCTCATTGTACCACAATAAAAACCCAACAGGGAAAACATTGTAGACTGGGAAGGCAGCTGAGCAGGGGCTGTGCCAGGCAGAGACATCGGGGTGAGCCAGATCTTCCAGCTGAAATAGAAATCCAGTTACCCTTCAAGCTGTTCCTTGTCATTTGTGCTGATTTCCCTAATCAATTACAGGTTATTTTTAGCCCCTTGTCCTGGGTGATTCCCTACAATGAGGCAGGTGACAGCAGTGGCCTCGCAGCAGGAGGGGCACAGATTTCACAGCACCAGCCAATAACATCCTCTGGAGCTGTGCATTCACTGTCAGGTCTTGTTGGGGCAGAGTTTCAGATCCATTCTGGAAATCCCAGGTGTTGTTATTCCTGCAGGCCGAGCTGGTGGGAGATGGAGGGGAAAAACCTGGAGCAGGACAGCAGATGGATGGTATCCAGCAGTGCACTGGGAGTTCTGATTGTCCCTTGGAACGAGGAGGGTTTTTGTTGTGGAGGTGCAAAACCAGACTTGTGTGACACTTGTGTCCCCTGCAGATCCCTGACCCCGAGGCCTGTGACCAAATGTACGAGAGCTTGGTCAAGATCCACACCAACTTCTACAAAAACAAGGTGAGAGCTGAGGCACTGGCCTCTGCCCCTCTCTTTGGTGGGGAGCCACCACCTGCTCCAGCATTGCTGGGAATGGCAGCATTGCTGGGAATGGCAGCATTGCTGGGGATGGCAGCATTGCTGGGGATGGCAGCATTGCTGGGGATGGCAGCACTGCTGGGGATGGCAGCACTGCTGGGGATGGCAGCACTGCTGGGGATGGCAGCATTGCTGGGAATGCCTGAGGGACAACTGAGGGCTGGATGCAGGTGTCCCTGTGGTCACCCAGGGCAGCTGCTGGGTGAGCAGGGCAGGCCTGGTTCTTGGTGTGGATGAACAGAATCCCAGCTGAAAACGCTCTCAGGCTGTGCCAGCTGGTGACATTTGTGCCTTTTTCATGCACTACAAGTGACTTCTTTGTCTCTCTCCCTCTTTTTGCCGCTCTCTTGGGAAGTACCCACGCCTGAAGGACACCACCTTCACCGGGGTGACAGTGGAGGATTGCAGGACAATCCTGGCCACAGGTACTGCTGCTGGGCTTGGTCTGAGAGGGCAGGGGAAAGGGACATGCTGGTTTTTGGGGTGCTCCCTTGCATCCCTCCTCAGCCCCTGGGACTGGAGGGCGCCAAGGGGCTGCCTGCAGTTCTGTGGAGGTGTTAGATGAGGAGTAAGTTCAGGAATAGGAGTAACTCAGTATTTTGGGGTGAGGAATCAATTGGATTTTGTACTGTCAACCACAGAGGGTTTGCAAAGGCTCCATGGGGTCAGACAGCAGGATCTGTGTGAAAGGAACACATTTGCTATGTCAGCCCAACACTGAGTTCAGCTTCTCTTTCACCATCTTCCAGTTCCCTTGGTATTCCTTGTGTGTCAGACCCTGGGAAGGAGCTGGTGCCCCACGCAGAAATGCTCTCACCACATCCCTCATGAAGGGCAGAGCTGGGAGCCAGAGCAGCTTTGTTCTGCTCCAGTTCCTGACTTTGATTGCAGTGCGTGGAAACTGAGTATCAGTTGTTGGTGATAAGAGACTCCCTGCATTGATTGGAAGGGAAACCAACCTCGCCTCAGGCCTGGAATGAAAATTCATTAAGAAGAGAAGTCAGGAAAGGAAATTAGATGGAAGGCAGAGCTGTTTTAAGAGGGTTTCATTTCTCTGCTTGCCTGCTTATCTTCTTCTGGCCCCATCTCTGTCTCCCTTCTCCTTTTGCAGACATTCTGAGACAGATGGAAGACAGGAAAAAAGGGACGTGGAAAAGACTGCGGGAAAAGTTCTCTGCCAAGAAACCCGAGGAGGACTTGAAGTGAGGGCCCAGCTCTCAGCTTCTCCACTGTACATATCCCTGAAGCTCTGTGTGTTGCCATGATGAATAAAACCACTTATTCCTCTTAGCAACAGCATTTTTGTTCAGCCCTACCCTTTACATTCTTCATATTTAGTGCCTCCTTTTTTTTCTGCTGGGAATCTGGGGCAGAGCTTAACACATCCATCCATGCTGGAGCAATGAAGGGAAGGGAACTTTGTGGTGTCAAACCTGGCCCTTTGCATCTCAAAAAATGGAACAAGCAGGAGCTGCCCAGAGGGAGGAGGTGCAGCTTTAAATGTTCTTGTGAAGAGAACAGAGAGGATGTGAAAACCTCTCTGTGCTTGTGTTTGTGTGTTAGCCCAGGGACCAGGGAGGGAGAACTTTAATCACCACATTTATTTTCCTTCAGAGAAGACAGAGAGGACGGAGGGTGACTTTGCCATGGTGACAGCAGAGCACGAGTTTAATTGAGATTTTAATCAGCTGCTGCTGCTGGAGGAGCCAGCTCTGTGCAGATTCCCCCCAGCCTGAGGAGAGGGATGTGTGGGTTAGTGCAGAGCTGAGGGTGAAGGCAGGATTAAATGACATGCTGCTAGATGGAGCCATAAACACATTTCAAGTGTTCTGCAACTTCACTGTTATGGGCTTTTTTATTCCTTTTTAGAGCTTTACTGCTTTCATCAGTGTCTGTTCCTGGGCTTGGAGCTGGGGCTGGCTTGGGAAGGATGAGTGTCTGGAGCAGAGCTGTGCCAGGGCTCCACAGCACCAACAGCTGCTCCTTTTTATGGGTTTCAGCAGTGATTTCCTGGCAGGCAGTGAAAGAATTTGAAACTGCAGCAGGCTCTGGTCCAGAGCTCCAGGAACCAAGACTGGTGCTGGTGGTGGCTCTTGATGGCAGCGTCTGGCAGGGGATGTGCAACACCTGGAGCTGGGAGCAGCAGGCTGGGGAGCACCTTGGGTGCCACCCCTGCTTTGGGTTCTGTTCCACAGCCCCATCACACAGAGGGCACAGGGAGGGGACTTTCTTTACCACGTTGAAGTTTTTATTATAACATGATTCTGTATTTAATTTAGTTAAGGCAATTTACACTTCAGATCTTAAGTAACAATGATAACAACTAAAAAAAAACAAAACCAACAAAACAACAAAAAAAAGGTAAAACATGACACCAGACATGAAACTAAAACAGAGGACACCCCTTCACAGTGAACTCCTGTAAACCTGCAGGCTCCTACTACTGCTGCCCAAAGATCCTTGGTCCACAGAAGGCAAAAGACTTTTAGTTCCCACTAGGACAAGCTCAGCTCCTCATCTGGCAAGTTAATTAAATTAAATCCACCTCCTTGAGTTCAGCTGCTCTTTACTGCACCACAGGATGGAGAGAATTCTGTAAATGGAGAGGGGTCAGCGTGGAGCAGGCACAGCAGATAACGAGGGCTGCTTGGCAAATATCCACAGGGACGAGTGGCACTCAGAATAAGTTAAATAGTGCGGCCCTACAGCTACTTACCCCACAGCTGAGGGGGGCTGGAGCACATGGAGATAAAGATACAACCCTCCACAGTTGCAAAATAAAAGAGTTATTGCAATGAGGAATGAAAGTCCTGTATGGTTTATCTTCCTACGAGGGTGTTAGAAAAACACCTGGGCCCAGGTGTGGGCTCCGGCCGGTCCCTGCTCCTGGGATTGCTTACAAGCTCTAAGGGAGATGCTGCCTGGGAAGCCCTTTCCATGTGGTCCATTGTCCCCAGGCAGTGACAATCCACGCCTGGAGCCCAGGGAGAAGCAGCCACAGCTGCCACAGGTGCAGTCCCTCGGTGGCTGGAACTGTGTCTCAGTGGTTCATGGTGTTCTGCACATCCACAAACCCCATCCTCTGCCTGCGCTTCCGCTGCTCCGTCATCTGCAATTCCAACGAGGACATGCTGAGGCAATTCCAGGCCCTCCTGCTCTTGGATGTGCTTCCCAAGTGTCTGACTGTGCTGCTTTGAGCCTCTGCCAGCAAGCTCTGAGCTGGTGAGGCACTTCCCAAACCCACGTGTCCCAAGTGTCCCCAGTTCCCCCAAAAAAGAGCTGCAGGAGCCCTGTGCTTGTCTTTGTGGTCCTTTCTCCCATTCCCTGCCCTCAGTGGCTATTTTGGGAAGGACAGAGGGTTCCTACAGGGGATTTCCCATTTCCATACCTGTTCCTTCAGCTCGTTCAGCTGGGAGGTGAGGTGGGACACGAGCTTCATGGTGGTGTTGAGTTTGTCCTGCAGATTGCGGATCTCGTTCTGCTCCCCTTCCCCTTCATTGCTGACCAGAGACATGGCTCGCATCCGGGGGAACCAGTCCAGGTTCTTGTTCTGGGAATGTGAGCATGGACAAGGGGAGTTGGGTGTGGGGTGAGGGGTCAGAGAGGAGGAGGGAAGATAGAGTTTAACAGGCAGCCTCCCTGTGCTTTGGAATTAAAGAAACTCTTTGCAAAAATCTGCCATTTGTCCATGCATGGTCCATTTCTAGGTTGGTTCATGGGCTCAAGTGCAGAAGTTTTTCTTTCCTTGCTTTCCTTCCCCTCCCTTGCCTAGAAACCCCACTGAAGCCCCACTCCCTGCTTGGTTCAACCCTTCAACCCACAGGACAAACCCTCAAACAGACCACATGGAAAAAAACAGCAAAGAACAAACTCAGGCACTGCACCATTAGCCAATATTTTCCAAAAGGACTTCCCAGAGCTGTTTTTCCTTGGCCAGCCCCTTGTTCCCAGGGCAGGCAGGTTGGGATGGCCAAGGAGCTGCCCTGAGGGCACCTGTACCTTGATCATCTGTGCCACGTAGCTCTCAGGGCCAGTGTAGTCAGTCTTGTTCTTCACCCGCACCAGCACGATGAAGTACAGGTAGTTCCACATGTTGTGCTCATATTTGATGTGCTCCTCAAAGGACACGGTCTTGTTGTCAAACTTGTCCCTTTCCAGCCCTGGGAAAGGCAGGGCAGGGTGGAGAAGGACAGGGAGGAGATGGGGAGAGGAGGAGGTGAGTGAGCAGCTAACTCAGCCCAGTGCATCCCCTCCCAAAGGTGACATTTAAGTGCTTTTAATAATTAGCTGGCATTTAGCACATAAACATCCAAACCAGGGGGCAAAAGCCCAGCTGGAGGTTCAGGAGACTTCTGTTTAAAATCACAGAATCAGAGAATCATGGAATGGTTTGGGTTGGAAGGGATCTTCCACCCCCTTCCACCATCCCAGGCTGCTCCAAGCCCTGTGCAACCTGGCCTTGGACACTTCCAGGGATGAGGCAGCCACAGCTGCTCTGGGCACCCTGTGCCACAGCCCCACCACCCTCACAGGGAACAAATCCTTCCCATGTCCTGCTGGCTCTGCCTCTGCCCTGTAAAATAAACCCAGAGGATCTTTAGATGAAAAAAGCTGAGAGATTTACTGGGGTTTTCTTTTTTTTATGCCTACTGCTGACTGAAAGGATTCCAGAGCATTTTCTCTATTATATTTCTCCAGTAGATTTGCTGCTTTTTTTCCCCCACTGGCCAAGGGAAGGTCTCAGCACTGAGATGCACAGCGACAAGAATCCCACAATGTGGTTTTAGTTTAACACCTCATTAGCAGGGTGAGGAACAACTCTGAGAATTTCCCTCCAGCTGTGCCCTTGTTTAAACCCCTCCCAGTGCAGTGACCCCTCAATGAACAGATTCAAGTTTTGCAGTGATAAATAAAAACCAGAATCCAGCTGAAATTCTTTTCCTTCCCCCAACCTGGGAGGGGAGGAAGAGCTTTGGGGCAATTCCTGTATTCTCAGTGCTCACCACAGATAAAACAGGTGGTCTTCAGGATCTCTTCCTTCTTCTGTTTCTCACTCCTCAGGTCAGCAAAGGTGTCAATAATGACCCCAAAGATGAGGTTGAGGACAATGATAATAACAATGAAGAAGAAGAGGAGGTCGTAGACAACTCGAGCAGGGAACAGGGACTCCTATAATGGATGAGAGGGAGAATTTGGTGTCTTGCACAGCTCTGCTCCAGCCAGCCCCGTGACACAGCTGTGCCTGAGGCACCAGGGAGGAGGAGAACGTGAGAGATGGAGGTGGATGTGTCGCAGCTCCCAGGGAGAGGGGCCAGCAGTGATTGCAGCAGGGTTTGGCAGAGGAAAGAAGTCCCAGGTGCTGTCCCCACTCACGTCCTTGGAGGGTTTCCTCAGGATGTCCCCCACGCCGCCGCCGTTGCGCAGGCCGTGGTTGAGGACGGTGACGATGCACATGAGCAGCGTGTCACAGGCACGTTCCCACTGCTCCGGGTCAGCTTCTGGGGACGACAGCAGGGCAAGGACTCAGAGCACAGCAGAGCACCAGAGCCTGGCAGTGGCGTGGTTCCAGCTGCAGCGGCAGTGACACAGGAGCAGCTGCTGCTGCTGTGATGTCCCAGCCAGCAGCTCCTACAGCAGCCAAATGCTCCTGCAGCTCCCACCTCCTTTCTGATTAAATCAATCCACCCCAACACTTTTTATGCCAGGGTCAGTGCAAAATTCACAGGCCTCTTGCCCAATACGTCCCAGGAAGCAGATTGAGTTTCTGCCTTGGAAAAGCTGGGATTTTCCTCAGCTGGCTGGCAAATCCACGCTGCCACACAGAGCTGGCATTTCCACAGGGCTCTCTTACCTTCCAAGGCAGTGGGTGCAGCAGAACAGCTGATTTTGTCACTGCTGCACGACTCCATGAAGGTCTCCATGTTCTTTTGCATCCCCAAGGGATCATCTGCAAGGAAGAGACCCCAGGGCTGTGAGAGCAGCACTTCTCCCCAGCAAACCACTGCCATGGGCTCCTAGGAATATGCTAACCTTCCTGGGAAAAACTTGCTTCATATTCTCCTGCTTTTTTTAGGCCCTGAAGCTTTTTCCCAGAGTTGACACCCCACAGAGCTGACCCTTCATTGTGCCCCCTTCTCTGCCAGCACTAACCCCAAACCCTGCTCTGTGCAGCACGAGCACAAAGCTGTCCTCTCAGTGAGCCCCAAACCAGTGCTCCCAGTGTAAAACCCCACCCAGCACACCCCGAGATGTGTGTGGAGGGTCCCACAGTGTCCCACGACCCCCAGCACTGCCCAACCTTTGGCTTTGCTGTCCGGCAGCCGGTCCACCTCGAGGATGAAGTCATCCTTCAGGAACAGGAAGCCCACGATGGAGAAGAGGTAGACGAGGATGAGGGCCAGCAGGGCTGTCAGCAGGATGGAGCGCCCGTTCCGTGTCACGCTTTTGATGACATTAAACAAGGTCTCCTCACGGTAGATCAAGTCAAACAGCTGAAAGGACCCAGGAGCAAAGAAATGCTGCGGGGTGCTTCTCTTGATAATGCCTGGCCTATCTATATCCCCTTTTATCCTGAGATCTTGGATCGCTCAGCAGACCTTGACTAACTTTTCTCACAAAGCCTTTAAGTTTCCCAGCTTACTGAAGGGAAGCAGAGAAGAATGGAGTGACTTATACACAGCAGGAGAGCCAAGAATAGGCCACATGTACCCTGGCTCTGCCCTCAGCAGCTCACGTTGCCTCCCAGCTGACCCAGATAAAGCACACAGCAGATTAGAAGGAGAGATACAGCCCAGGACCAGGAGAGACACAGCAATAGATACTGTCAGGAGGCAGAAAGCTCAGCCCATGCAAAGATTAGAGCACAGGGAATTGTTCTCTCCGCTATCAATCAACCCCTGGGAGGTGTCACAGGAACCTTCCCGCTCCTAAAGCAGCAGCCAGGCTGCCTGTGCCCCTAGGCACCTGAATTTATCATACCAGGATGCTGTAGAAGAGCTCGTGCACGAAGAGCCCCAGGACACTGGTCACGATGTAGCCAACATGGTACAGGAATTCCACATCCATGATCATGGCCTTGTAGCCACGGATGAAGGTGCCTCGGTTGCCCACGAAGCTCACCACGAACACGATCTTGTTGGTCAGCTGGGGACAGCCAGAAACGGGAGGGTGTTGAGGGTTTTTTGCAGGACAATGGACATATGCATCATATGCACAAAGCAGCCTTCACAGAGACTGAGTAAGTGTCAGAACTCAGTGCACCCCTCTGGGGGGCTTGGAGACCCTGGCACGCAGCCCAGAACTCCTGCAGGTTTGATTTTGACCCCTGGAGCAAATTACCAGCTTTGTATGAGGACCTGAAAGTCACAGAAGTTTAAATAGCATAATGAAAAAATTATCACAGGGTGAAAAGGTCGATTTTAGGATTTTTGGTATGGGGGTTTTGGGGACAAGATGGAGGAACTTGGGTATGTCCAGTCTTTCTTCTTCTTCTTCTTGGTCTCCATTTTCTGCTGTGATGTTGGCACTTTGGGACTGGTTTAGAATAGAAGCTCACTGTCTAACATAGGTGATAGGTATTGGGAATTAAGTGTAAATATGTTATAAGTAGTTTGTAGTATAAAAGGACAACACCACCTCACGGGCGGTCAGAGTGCCTGTGGCTGCCCTGGTGAGCAGACCTTGGCTGGGCACAAAGAAAATTTTATAGAGAAGAATTAATAAACAACCTCAAGGCCGAAAACTGAAGAGCTCTGACTCGTTCTTTGGACGCGCGGGCTGAAACAGAGACATCCTGCACATCTCGGGGCAGCAATTACCAACTGAACTCTGAGAAGTCACCATGTCCTTGAAGGACACAAAAGGAGAAGAACACGCTCAAAAGCAGACAGTTCAGGATGCAAGGGCAGACAAGAAAACCCCAGCGAGACACATGAAGAATGAAGACTGACTAAAATCAACTGAAATATTAAAATGCGTGCGTAAAAAGGATTTAACCAATCATGTATCAGCTTGAGGCGTGACCAATAGAGAACAGTACAAAAATGGCTTGCTTTTTGTAATAAATTGGCTTCACTTGATCATACTGATCATGGCGTGATGTCCCGTTACTGATCCTCTGCATAGGAGGGAGTGGGGTTGGCTGGGCTGTGGGATTGCAGGGCAGGTTCCTGACGCCCCAGCAGGTGGAGAACTCACATTGAGAGCGCCCAGGATGTTGAGGGTGAGCCCGATGCCCAGGTAGTAGATGGAGCGCAGGATCAGGGCCACCAGCAGCGGCCTCACCCCGTAGCGCTTGGTGAACAGGGCCATGATGGAGAAGCAGATGAGGATCCAGAAGAGCAGCGAGATCAGTGGGGAATCCAGCACTCCTGGCGAGAGGAACACATGGATGCTAAAGGCAGGGGCACTGCTGCTGCCAGGCTGTCCAGCCACACTAATGAGCTCTTTATCAGAAATGATGATGCTGCACTGCAGGGTTTGTGCTGGTTCAGATGGTTTTTGCTGATGCATTTTCTAACATCTTTTGTCCAAGAGCTCAGAACCACTGTAGGTGATGGAGGCTTTGCCTGACAACAGGAATGTATCCCATCACTGCTCCCCACATTGTACAAACAGGGGAAGGGCAGCCCAGGAGAAGAGAGGTTTCCCTGAGAAGGAAGGGGTGGGAGGGCTGGAAGCTGAAATCCTGATTAATCCTTCATCCAGCAGAAAGGATTGGGGTTGTAGGAGCCCAAGTATCTGCCTTTTTCCAGCCCAAGGACCTGCTCCTTCCACCCCGAGGAGCAGCAGATGCTGGGGCACTTACCCATGGAAGTGGCTTCCACGTAGGGGTAGAAGAAAGCAATGATGATGTTGATGAAGACAGCCAGGTTGAAGGAAATGCTTCCCCAGAGTGTCATTCTGCGGGAGAACCAGTACATCAGCGGCATGCCTGGGGGGAGAGGAGGCAACACACAAACCTCAGCCAGCCTCGTGCCAACCGGGTCCTCCTGGAGCCCCTGTGTCACCCCAGACCCTCTGTGCCATCCCAGATCCCTGTGGGCTCTGCAGCTGCTGTCCCCAGACCAACCCAGCCTCCCACCTTCTTCAAACCATTCATGAAGTGTTTTGAAAACGTTCCTGCTCGTCTGCTGGAAGAGGAGCGCACCTTCTAAGTGGCTCTGCTCACATTCCTTGGCTTCCCAGCCCTCTGGAAACCTGCTCCGAGACCCTGGAATCAGCTGGGCTCTGTCCTCCCTCACAGCTCCTACACCACTCCTCAGCTGCATCCCAGTATCCGTAGTGTGACCCTCTACTCAGTTCCTGGGATTTCCAGCCAGGATTTCCACCCTGGAAGCCCCTGAGCAGGTCTGCAGGGGGCAGAGACACAGGTTTTATTTCCCATGTGCAGCTACAAGACCCTGGCTTAGGGGAAGGCAACTGAAAGGGCTTTCCAGGGAAAACACCTCAGCTGGAATCCAAGGGAATGTGAGCAAGGTGCCCCTCAGGCTGTGGAGAAACTGCCCTGAGAGCACAGAGGAGCCCCATTGCTGGATTTTAACCCTCGCTCCCTGCACTGTGCCACGTTTGTGGTGCTCTGCAGAGCTCTGCAGCCCAGCCATGCCATGCCCAGCCCTTTCCCTGCAGGAATGTCCCCAGATTCCCAGCGGGGCAGCCCAGGGGAGGGAGGCTCTGCCTCGCTCTTACTGCGCAGCTTCTTCTGCCACTCCATCTCGTTGTGCAGGAAGGAGGACTGGTCGAAGAAGTCGCTGACTTTGCTGCCCTGCTCGTCCTGCTCCGTGGTGGTGAAGAGCCTGTACTTGGTCTCCTTGGTGAGGAACTCACAGATCCCAGGCACAGGGAAGATGATCTGCTCCATGCTCCGGTCCAGCCGCACGATCTGCAGGATGCACAGCCCTCAGATCCTGCCCTGCTGGGGTTTTTTCCTCCTTCCCACATCCAGCTGTGCCTTCCCCCTCCTCCCTCCTGCTCCACAGGGTCCAAATATTGTCAGCCCCTCATTTAAAAGTTTCCAAACTGCCCCAGGCAGAGGGAGCCCTGGCTGGGGTAAGTGGGACTGTGGGAATGGGGGATCCATGCCAAGGATGAGGCTGCTGGATCAGCTGCATCCCACTGCTGCTGGGAGACAAGGGCAGGGTCCAGGGGGCTGCTCATCCCTCAGCTCCTGGAGTTAATGCTCCTGCCTGCATGGGCGTGGGAAGAGGGGGCAGCTCCTGGTGCAAAATGATCAGACATGAGGCATCTGGAGCCAGGTGGGATTCATGGAAAGCTGACAGCCAGGAGGTCTTGCCTCGATTTGGGACGTGTGCTTCTCATAATAAGCCAGTGGATCCTCCTCTTCCTCCTGCACTGGGGCTGTGGACTTGAGCATCTGCGAGAGCTGCTTGTTGTTAAGGCTGAGCTGGATGGGGAGAGGGAAAGGGAGAGGATGAGGATCCAGCCAGAGGCTGGATCTGACTGTTCCCACAACGTGCCTCAACATCTCCCACAGCTGATGAGGTTTTCAGGGAAAGGCAAATGAATTAAAGCTTCTGTGAGGGGTGCGAGTGCTCCCCGCGGTGACAGACAATCGATTCCCTGCAATAATTACATCCAAGTGCTGCTAATCCACAAATTACAAACCAGCGCTCACAAAACCCCCGGGGAAATCACATTCATGCTGAATCTTGTCGGGATCTGAGGTACCTGGGCAAGGAACAGCAGCAAAGGACTTGGCTCTTCCTTTCTGAAGGGAAATGGGGAAGTGGGTAAGGGCAGGACCCCCCCAGGGCCACCAGCCTGTGTCACCCCACAGCAGGGCACACGCACCTTTGGGCTCCTACCTCTGGCTAAAAGGGCATTTGGGTGTTTCTCCCTCTTTAATCCCCTGGGGAACATCAAAATCCATCAAATCCTGAACAACAAAGCCCAGGTGGGCTCTGCAAGGGCTTTTTACAGCCTCGGATCAGGGCGGATTGCGGGGGCCGTGCCTCTCCATACCATGGATGAGATTCCTTCCTCCTCCTCCTCCTGGATTCGCTTCACTGGCTTCAGGAGCTGCTGCAGAGACTGGTTGTGTCGGGAGAGCTGGGAGGGGGACAGGGGTGGTGACAGTGAGCACAGCACGGCAGGCAGCCACCAGCACACACGGCAGGGGGACACGGGGGCCAAGGTGGGCCGCGCGGCA
>NW_005054512.1:629428-634071 GCF_000277835.1 Geospiza fortis
ACGGCTGCTCCCCACAGCCAAAGGCACATTTGGCTCCCCAGGGAGGCCAATCTGCCTGGAGGAAATGTGCAAAATGATGGAGGGAAATGTGCAGAATTATGGAGGGAAATGTGCAAAATGATGGAGGGAAATGTGCAGAATGATGGAGGGAAAAGCGCAACCTGTGAGCACAGCCTGGCAGGATGCTTTTATAGCTCCCTACCTGCAGCGCCAGGATATAAATGTTGTGTCCAACTTCCCGGGGGGAAACCTCGGCGTTCTCACACTCCTCCTCCTGCAGATACGCCTTCTTAATCACATCCACCTGCAGGGCAGCACAGAACACTGAGCTCCTCCCCGCTCCCTGCTTTCCCCTCCAGCCAGGGTTTGGGCAGGAGGAGCAGCAGTGGGGCAGGGGAGGCAGAAACTGCAGCAGGACCCAGGGCAGAGGATGCCCAGCTGTGGGCTGGGGGCTCATTCCCAGTGGGACATTCCCAGTGGGACATTCCCAGTGGGACATTCCCAGTTCCCTCACCAGTTCCTGGGGACGGAGGCTGATGAGGATCCGCTCGGCGTTCTCGCTGTCGTGCCTGCTCTCCATGAGGGCCAGCAGGAGCTTGGAGGCGTTGTCCTGGTGAGGAGAAGCCCTTGGTGAGGGGAGCTGTGCCCTGCCACTGCCCAGGGCTTTGGGGTGGGCAGAATTATCCAACTCCCTTGTGCCAGGGGCATCTGAGCGTGGTGGAGATGCCCCAGCCCTGCCCCACCCGAGGGTCTGACACAGGCAGAGTCCCCTCTACAGTGACAACCTCACCCCACAGCACACCCTGTGACCCTGCCAGTGAGTCCTGGCAGTGACACACGCAGTGACACACACAGTGACACATGGACACGTCTCTAAGCCCCCAGCCCAGGCCTCTGTGCACCTTCAGCTGCAGGACCAGGTCCATCCGGTACTTGCAGAGGGGGCTGATGTCGTTTAGGATCAGGGCTGTGATGATGTCGATCCCGTTGGACTCGTGGGTCACAATGCAGCTCTGGGGGAGTCGGGCAGTGTGTTATCCCACAGATCCTGCCAGTCCTCTCAGCTCCACCCTCCAGCACAGCCCTGGTCTGAAACACTGCCCTGCCTACAGCCCTGGGCCCCCAAACCTCCCCTCTCCCTGCAATTCACACCACTGAATTATTTCCCCCCATCTGCATCACCCCATTCTGCAGCCAAGCAGCAGCTGGTGACCTGTGCAGGAACCCTGTGACCTCTGCTGCCCACATTCTGCTCCTGCTCACATTCTGAACCCAAAACCTGTCCCTGCTTCCCCCACATCCCCCCCAGTGCTCCCCTGGTGCGTGATGAGGTTTGGGGAAGCCCGCCCAGACCTGGTTCTCGTGGCAGGGCCCCTGGCAGTACTCGGTCAGGGTCTCCAGGGTCTGGGTGATGAGAGCCACGTTGTACTCGTTGATGTAGAGGCCCAGCAGCCCCAGCCCGCCCGTGGTGCTGCCACACATGATGTCCAGGAACTGCAGCGTCTCACACACCAGGTTGTAGTTGGTTTTGTTGTTCTGGCACCGCAGGAAGTTCTGTGGAGCAGAGCGCAGCAATGGGGTCCCCATCCCTCTCTCCCCACACCCCTCCAGCCGCAGTTTGAGGGACATTTGGGCTGCGACTGCCCCTGTAGCCTACAGACCCCATCCACTCTTGCCTGGAACTCCTCCCACAGCCCCAAGCTGAATGGAGCACTGCACATGGGGAAACTGAGGCACGGAGCTGCTGGGTGCCACAGCATTTTGAGGCCTAACTGGGGCAGATCCCAACTGTCACCCTGATTTTTTAAGATTCTCTAAGCCTTCTGATGTTTACATCCTTGTCACACACTTTCTCACACACTTTCTGTAAATAACTCATCGTTTTGCATTCTTTTATAGAGGAGGAAAAATCTGATGGACCTTTGGTTTGCCCAGTGTCATTGGAGAGGCGGCACTTTCCCCCTCCAATCCACTGTCGCTTTCAGAAATCCATAAATGTTGGGAGTCAGAAAATAAACTGCCCCTTTTACCTCGAGAACAGCAGCGTGTCCGCATCGTGTTGCTTCCAACCTTCCCCCAGCCCAAGCCCAGAGCTGAGCCCCAGAGCCCCATGGCCCCAGCACCGACCTGCAGGTCGCGGTTGTGGTTCTCGCAGAGCAGCTGCAGGAAGCGCAGGATGGGCTCCATGATCAGCACTGTCACCCCCATCTCGTTGTTCTGGCCCTGCTCGCCGGGCTCGTGGCCCTTGCGGAACCCCACGGCCATCGGGTACCGCGTGGGGGTGCCGGGCAGCAGGAAGGTGTCTCCTCGTCCTGGAGGGAATAGGGCACACACGTGTTTTATGGGAAATCTTCTCCTTAGGATTTTTTGCTCCTGAGAAGCTGAGAAGCCTCAGGAACAAAATGTAAACAATGGTTATCTGCTGCTGTGGGATGCAGCAGGTGGATCTGTGATTGGTCTCATGTGGTTGCTTCTAATTAATGGCCAATCACAGTCCAGCTGTCTCAGACTGTCTCAGTCAGTCACAAGCTTTTATCATTCTTTTTCTATTCTTAGCTAGCCTTCTGTTGAAATCCTTTATTCTATTATTTTAGTATGAATATAATATATAATATATTATATTGATATATTTATATATGATTATATTATTATATTTATATATTTCGTTTTAATATAATATATATCATAAAATAATAAATCAAACCTTCTAAAACTTAGAGTCAACATTCTCATATCTTCCCCCTGTGAACACCATAATAGGAATTGTCCCCTCCTCAGCTCAACCTGTCACCAAGTCAGTGCTGGATAGGCTTTCTTCTACTCTTTTAGTATAGTTTTAATATAATATATATCATAAAATAATAAATCAAACCTTCTAAAACTTAAGAGTCAACATTCTTGTCTCTTCCCTCATCCTGAGACCCCTGTGACCACCACCATAGGAATCGTCCCCTCCTCAGGAATTGTCACCGAGCCAGTTCTGGCCTTCCTGGGGGGACAAGGGGACACTGCCATGTACCTTTGGTGCCAGGGTCGGGCTCGTCCTTGTCCTCACGGGGTTTGTTCCCGATGTCACTCATGTTCACCGACACCGTGGACTTGGTCTCCTGCTGCGCCTTCTTCATCCGGTCGTGCAGAACCTTGAAGAACTTCTCGGACTTCTTGTCGCTCGTCATGAGGTTGTAAAAGGATTTCTGGTGAAAGGACACTCGGTTCAGTCCCCACCACCATGTCCAAAGTGTCCCCGCCTGTCCCTCTGGGCAGCAGCCCCAGCACTGCAGGCATTGCCCAGGATAACCTGGTTTTTGCTGGAGCCACACTGGGTTTTGCACACAGCATTTTGCAGCTTCCCTGTGACAAAGGGTTTGGGATAACCCTGGAGGTCCCCCACCAGCGCTGCAGCCCTGAGCCATTTTAGGAATTCCCGGCAGAGGGCATCAGCAGAACTCCAGAAACAACCTGGAACCACCTGCTCTTCCCACAGCCTGTCATCCAGCCATGGAGCTGGGAAACCCAAATCGTCAGATTTCAGCACAAACAAGAGGTTTGTTTGCTCTGCCCAGGACTGAGAACTGGACCCTCACCCTGCCCACATCAACCCCTGGCTGCCCAATCCCCCTCAGCACCTGGATCTCGGTGTTGCCTCCATCCAGCAGGCGGATGGCCAGCAGGATGCTCTCCTGGAAGATCTTCTCGTTCTTGGTGTTCATGATGAGGTCAGCCACCAGCTTGGTGGCCCCTTCACGGTCCAGCCGGCACTGGACAGCGGCGATGGCCGACCAGTCCTGGTCCTGGCCTGTGTGAGAGGACAGGAGGGATGTGATGCTGTAGCAGCACAGCGCCAGCACAGCCCCACCACTGCCAGGGCATCTCAGTGCCACCCCCTCACCTCCCCAGATCCTCTGCTCCTCTGTGGAGCTGGCAACCAGCCACAGACCTGGTCCCATCGCTGTTTGAGGGGAAGGGGCACGAGAGGGGTACTCACCTCCCCCTGCAGCATCCCCCATCTCCCCCTTGGAGCTGGACCTCTTGTTCTGCAGGTAATTGTTCATGAGCATTTTCCGCAGCAGGTTGCCCTGCCAAGGCAAACAAACATCACCAGTGTCCCCACGCCAAGGCTGGGGCCAGGGCAGAACCAGCTGAGCACCCCTGGGTGCCCAGGGTGGGCTCTGCCAGCCTGGGAGCGGGGCTGGATGGACACACATCGTGCTGCTCACCCTCTCTCCATACTTGTTCCTCTTCACCAGCATCTGCTGCAGCGTCCTCAGCACCTTGATGCAGAGCTTCTCCTCCGTCTCCATGAGGTCCTTGGTGTGCTGCACCAGCCTGGCATTGTCACACAATTGTCACATTGTCACACCACCAGCCATTGTCACACAGCTGGGAGGGACCTGGGCATGCCAGGGGGAACCACATCCACCATCCCTCCAGCTGCAGGCACACAGGGCTGCACAGCCCACCCATGGTGAGGGTCTCAAACCCTTCCCAGCACCCCCAGGACCCCCAGGACCCCCAGCCCAGGCTCACTTGGACAGGAACCCCCCGCTCTCGCAGCGCTGGAACGCCTCCGTGCCCTCCATGAAGAGCAGCTCCGGCCGGTGCAGGACATCCACCAGCACGGACAGCTCAGCCTCCACCCGCGG
>NW_005054512.1:634274-655445 GCF_000277835.1 Geospiza fortis
CAGCCTGTCCTCCAGGGCGTTGATGATGTCCTGCAAGCCACAGCAGCCCCTTCAGAGCCAGGGGACACACGGGAGAGGGAGCCTGCAAGGCCAGCGCCCACCTGAGCCCCGCCACGCCCTGCCCTGTACCTGCAGCTTCTCGATGATGTTCTTGTAGTCCCACTGGTTGGGGGTGGTGGACACACGAGGGAAGGAGCGTGTGGCTGCCTTGTAGCTCGAGGTGTTCCTCTGCACCGTGCTGGTGGAGCTGCTGTTGAGCAGGGAGCTCACGTGGGCGTCCAGGTCCATGGGCAGAGCGATGGAGCGGCTCTTGGCTGAGGGACACAGGGGTGGGGTTGGCACAGCCACCACCCAGCTGGGTCCCAGCACCCTGTCTGGGCATCCCTTCACCAGTGTTCACCTCATTTGCAGCAGAGATTTGGGGTAAATACATCAGTAACTTCCTCCAGGGCAGTATGGGCTGGAGTGTTCCCACATGTCCCAACACCCACAGCCCCACACAGGGTGGAAACTGGCCCCAGCCCCAGTTTTTGGTTGGGAAAGCCCAGCGTGGGGAGGCTGCCAGCACTCTGCCTGGAATTCCAAAGGGAAATCCCCACCCAGAGCCCAGCCACCAGCAATCCTTTCCACGGTGACTCAGTGCTCACAGCCCTCAGCCTGAGTCAGGCAGCTGCACACCGAGGGCAAAGTCCTGGCCAGGGAAAACCACTGTCAATGTTGGCTTTGTGTCCGGGCAGGGACACACCAGGGAGCTCCCAGCCAAGCCCAGGCTCTGGTTATCCTCACATTATCCTGGGAATGCTGAGATGAAGCTCAAACAAAAGCCCATCCCGGAGCTGAATGTCCCCATCCCCAGCTGGCAGCCCCTCACCGTGGTGTCCTGCCACCCCCACAGGAGGGACAACAGGGTGTCCTGCTCAGTGCTGGCCCAGGGTGGCCCTGTCCCCTGGGCACGGCCGTGGCTCCTTACCGACCATGGCCAGCGTGCGGATGCAGGACTCCACCGAGCTCTTGTGCTGCTGCTGCAGCCACGGGCACTCCAGCAGCCTCATGGTGGACTGCAGGAGCTGCACCACGATGGTCTGGTGGGTCTGGAGGAGACAGGAGTGTCAGCACACACATCCAAACCATGTTTTGAGGGCCTGGCTGAGTGCTGTCCTCCCTGCCACCCTGCCCACCCGTGTCACCTGCAGTGAGGTGCTGTTCTCTGAGAAGGGCGAGCTGAAGAACGCGTTGATGGTGTCCAGCACCACCGTCAGCACGTACTTCTCCAGTGTGGCATCAGGCAGGCGCTTCTCCCTCTTCTTGCACATCTGTCAGGACAGGCAGCACACTGATGGCACCAGGGCCAGCTCATGTCTGCCCAGAGGCTGCTGGGACCACACTGAGCTGAGGGCCAGACAGCCCCAACTGTGGCAGCTGTATGAGGTCCCACATGTATACCCATGCCCTGCAGGAGGCTTCAAGGGAGCCTTGGTGACACCACCCTGTCCCCATCCAAGCCACCACTGCTGTGTCCCTCCCACTCAGCCCTCCCATGGCCCCACCTGGGCCATGTCCAGGGTGAAGTACTCAAAGAGGGTCCAGATGTGGTTGCTGGTGTAGATCTCCTTCATCTCCACCTCCGTGTCCACGTAGCAGTGGTTGACAAAGTTCACATAGGCCATCTTCACCTGTCAGGGAGGGGGAAAGGAGCAGGGACAAGGTCAGGGGACAATCAGTGCAGAGCCCCAGTGTCCTCCTGGCTGCCACCCCGTACCTCTGTGATGCAGTCCTCGTGTGTCACCACCCGCACCACGTCCTCCAGGGGCAGCAGGGACGTGCACTTGATCTCGGTGTAGACGTTCTTGCCCTCGGCACAGGCAGCCAGCAGGTCCACCAGGGAGATGTGGTACATCAGGGGGCTGTTCTCCTCCACCCCATCCCGGGCTGCTGTCATCATCTCCAGCAGGGTGGCCAGCGAAGCTTTGTCATTGTAGAAAACCACCACGTCGTCCCCGGCATTGGTGAGCTGCAGGGAAGGGTCAGTGCTCAGAGCTCAGTGGTCACCACTCTGAAAAAGGAAGGTCAGAAGCCTCCAGGGCCAATGGTGCCCCCTGTGCAGTGGGGATGAGCAGTAATGGCTCAGAAGGGGGACAGGATTTGTGTTTACAGGAAAATCCAGGCATTTGCAGTGCAATAAAAAATTGTGGGACTCCCAAACCGACTCTTGGACCTTGCATTGAGCCCCTGGAGATGGCTGATGGCCACTCAAGATGGGCTGGCTGGTTCCAGGGAGGATCCAGCATGGCTGGAAGGCTCTTCTCAAGGAAGAAGCCAACGGTGCAGGTTCCAAAAGCCTTGTCCTGCTTCCCCCCCATTCCTGCCCTTCAGGAGAGCTCCTCACCTCAGTCATGATCATGTCCTGGCACTTCTTGACGTACTTGCCCTCTGCCTTGATGATGGTGTGCAGGAAGTCGAGGTACTGGACGTGGCGGCCGTGGGTGGCCACGCAGTGGATGAAGTGCTGCGGCACTGTCTCGTTGATCTCCGAGCACAGCTGGTAGTTGTTGAGGAAGATGTGCTGCATCGTCTCTGCCTCCAGCAGCTGGGGACAAGGGGCAGAGTGAGGTCAGGGAGCTGCAGGAACTGTCCCCAACTCCTGCCCTGCCTGGTGTCTCCTCCTGGCTTTTCCATCCTGTGCTCTCAGCCCCAGGTGTGGTGCTGAATTCCCTCCCTGTGCTGCTGCCCCTCCGTGTCCTCTCCTTACCCCCGGGGTCAGGAACAGGTTGAGGTGTTTGTGCAGCAGGGCCTGGTTCTCCTGGTTGCCAGCACAAAACTTCTGCAGGAACTGGTGGGTGAACTTGAGGATCTCCATCATCTTGGCATCCCCCTGAGGATGGGACAGAGGAGAAACACGCGGAGCTGAGAGGGATGGGAATGGCAGGAGGCTGCTCAGGGGCATCCCCGTGTGCCTCCTTTGCCCTGGGAGCTCAGGACCAGTTGGTTTCTGTCCACCCACCTTCTCATAGGGGATCTGCAGCAGGTCCAGCATCACCTTGTGGGCGTCCATGTTCTTCAGCAGGCGCTGCTGCTTCTTGCGCACCTGCTCCCCCACCCCGCACATCTTGTTGAGCCGCTCCAGGATCTGGGGACAGAGGGACCACAGCGGGCAGGGGCTGAGCCTGGAGCCACCCAGGATGGACATCAGCACTGGGGCTGGTTTGCATTCCACGTGTTCCCTCCGTAATCCTGGGTGTTCCCTGCTTTGCTCACAAATTTCAGCCTCCCCTCGGTACCATGCAGAGGCCTCATAGCTGTCACCCACCCAGTCCCCTCCAGTCCCCCCAGTGCAAGGATGTGACAGCTTTTCCCTGTGCTGAGCTGGCAGGAGCAAGCCAGGCTTGGACTTGTTTCTACTGAAGCACAGCAGAACTTGGAAATCCCCCCCAGGATTTTGCCCCTTTCCTTCCTGCTGGTGCACCGGGGTTTGGTCTCACTCACCCCCTTCACTATCTGGTAGTTCTCACTGCTCTTCTCTCCTGGAGCGATGACCTCCTCGTCGGCACCGTGCTGCAGGGGACACGACAGCACTGGGGTCACACTGTGCCCCTCCAGCCACACCCCACAGGACCCTCTGGAGCCTCCCCATCGAGCCCATCCAGAGGCATCAGCTGTTGGATTAAGGTGAGCCCTGCCCTGCCTCCCACTCCTTCCCCAACCTGGATCCCAGGACCTTGCTTCTCTCACCTCCTTCTTCTCCTTCTTGTTCCCCTCCCCTGCGCTGTCCCCTTTGGTGCTGCCCTTCTTGTCCACCCAGAGCTCCGATTTCTCCACCATCGTGCGGAGTTTGTCCAGCTCTGACTTGATCACCTTGTAGTTCTCCACATCCTGGGCTGAGATCAGGAGCTGGACCTGCAGTGACATTCCCAGGGGTTTCCAGCTTGGGGCACAAATCCCACTCCCAGATCCCCCTCCCAAGGAAAGGGCCAGGATCCACGCCACGTTCCCCACCCACAGCCAGGTGTGTGATCTCCAGGTCCCCTTGGTGTCACCTGCTTGAAGGTGTGCAGGACCTCCTGCCTCTGGCTGAAGTGCTTGAAGAGGAGCTGCAGGGAGCCGGAGATGAGTGGGGGGTAGTCGTGCATGGTCAGGTGGATCAGCACCCTCAGGAACATCCTCCCTCCCTCGTCATCCACCTCCAACATGCTGCTGGACTTCCTGGAGAGGGATGGAAGCGCTGGGTGTTAACAGGGAGCTCAGGGGTGATGGGGACAGCTTTAGAGCTGATGGGGACAGCTTTGGAGCCTTTAGAGCCTCATCCTGCTCGTCATCTGCAGCTCCCAGCCTGGGTGGGGTGGACAGAAGGGGAAAGACCTTGTGACCAGGGGAGCTATGGGGGACAGGGACTCACCCCACACCAAACATGGCCTCGGCGTGTTCCCCAATCCGGTCCAGGTTCATGGCTGCAGCTGCAGGGAGAGGAAGGGAGTGACAAGGGTGGACAATGCCAGCCCTGTGTCTTGGCAGGAACCCACAGGAACCAACCCAGCTCCCTGACCCTGTTCCCACCAAAACACAGACTCCATCCCTCCCTGCCCTCTGCCAGCAGCAGCTGCTGGAGATGTCACTTCTGCTGGAGGTGTCACCTCTGCCACCTGTGTCCTCCCAGCCCCTGGGGTCTGCTGAGCTGGGGGTGTACCAGGAGCAAAGTGGGAGAGTTACTTGTGGAGTCAAAGGCTGGAGCTGTCCCATCGGCCGCGCTGTCCTGCATGGGGTAAACCTCCACAAACTCTTTCTTGAAGACAGAGAGCAGGTAGGAGATCCTGTAGTCCAGCCGCACGTTCAGGATGAACTGGAAGCAGCAGGGAAGGAGAAACCAGAAGTGACTGAGTGCCCTCTTCACGCCAACTGTGCCCCTCCTTGAGAAAATCACATTACACACCCCCATCCACAGGTCCCACCACTCCTTTGGCTCCAACCTGCAAGATCTCCAGGATCTTCAGCTTGGTCTCCATCACCACAATGTTCTCATTCTCAATGCTCCTCCCTCTGTCCACTTGCTCTGGGGCAGAGCCAGCGCTGAGGCTGGGGGGGCTGAAGATGGACTGCTTCCTGCTCAGCACCATGGTGGACATCATCTGCCCCACGCCCTGGATCGACCTTCGCACATTCTTCCCTGCAGAGGCATCCACAGTTAGAGTGGCTGGAGAGGGAGGTGGCAGAGGACCAAAGAAGGACCCACTCGGACTGGAAAATGCTCTAGACTTAATCAGAGAATGAGCAGAAGGCACCAAATATTTCTTTTGGCATAGCCAAGGGCTCACCACCCCAAGTCCAGCTGCACAACCAGCTGCATCAGCAAGCCAGTGTCTGGTTCTTGCCACCAAAACTGGAAAGCACTGGGCAGACCATGGAAAGCACTGGGCAGACCATGGAAAACATCTCCCTGGCCATGAACAGGGGCTCACCTGTCACCTCATCATTGTAGACAGCCTGCATCATCAGCTGAGGGTTCTGGACGCAGTCGATGATGCCCAGCAGGGTCCGTGTCAGGCGCAGCAGCTCGCTGAAGCTGTAGAAGCCGAAGTAGATGAGGTTGTGGGCAAGGCTGACGACCTGGGGAAGGACAAGGCAGCTCCAGACCTCGCTCTGCTCGGGGCTGAGCAGGAGAATCCATGGTGCGGGACAGGGACATTGCAGGGGCAGCAGCAGCCAGACTGTGTCACACCCTGCAAGGTGCCGCACCTCGAAGGTGAGCTTGTTCTTCTCCTCGTTGGCGAAGGGCACGGCCTCGCTCACCACGTTGTTGAGATAGTCCTCCACAAACTCCATGGTGCTGGCAAACTTGTTCTTCTTGTCATCACGCGAGGTGTTGAGGTTGGAGTCGTAGCTGCAAGGGGACACATGGCGGTGAGCTGGGGACAGCAGGTGTCCTCACACCCAGCTGGCAGGAGCGCTGTCCAGAGCCACTGTGACCAGCAGTGATGCTGTGACAGATGGAGCCCACTTCCTCCTGAGGGCTCAAATGCACCCAGGTCACTCCACAAACACTCCCCTGCCACCCCCTGTCCTGCCCTGTCCCTCAGAGCCATCCCGAGCCCTGGCGTGTCTCACTCTTTGATGGTGATGGCTGTGGGGATCTCCGTCCAGAGCCGTGCAAACTTCACGGGCATCACCAGCTCCTGGGGGTCCCTGTCCACGTGCACGTGCAGCATGAGGTGGCAGAAGGAGGCGCGCAGGTCGAAGGGCAGCATCTCATCTGCCATGCACAGGAAGATCAGGTCCACCCCCAGCTGCTGGGAGATCTCCTTGATGGCCAGGTACTGGCGGTCCAGGCACATGCGGGCAAAGAGCTTCAGCTGGTACCTGCCCAGGGGTGAGGGGGAGAGGGAGTGAGGCCGTGCAACCCTCGCAGTCTCACCTGGACAGGAGGTGCCACAGGAGCATCACCTGTAGTAGCTGAGGACGTTCTCGTCGTGGGCATTGCCAGCCCGGGCCTCCTGTGCCAGCTGCCGGATGCTTTTCTCGTGGTGGTCGTTGTTCTTGTCCGTCCAGGTGAGCCAGACCTCCTCCTCTGAGTACTCAATGCTCAGGTACTCGTGGGTCTGGGACATCTCCTTCACTGGCCTCAGCCTGGGACAGGAAAGGGGAAATCTGGAGATGCTCCCATGGATGGAGGGGCTGCACCTCAAGAGGTGATGGAGCTTCAGTGGGACCAGGCCCTTCCTGTGGTGGGTCTCTTGTAGGGTGGGGAGAAGGGGTAAGGGTTTTATTTAACTTCTCATTATCCTGCTCTGATTTAGTTAAGCATAACCTTAATTCATATCCCTGACTAGAGCCTGTTTCACATGTGATTGTATTTGATGAGCAATTTCTCCTGGTTCTTATCCCAACCAATGAACCCTTCAATAAATTTTCTCTCCTCTCTCCAGCTGCAGAGTGAGAGGCTTTGGTGGGTGCCTGACAACCACCCCACAACACCACCCTGATGTGGAAAACCTCTCCCTCATCCACTCACTCAGTTTTGATGAGGATGTCACTGTTCTTCGAGTCCAGCACACACTTGCAGATCAGCTCCTGCGTGACGGGGATGGCGATGTGGTTGGACACGCAGAGATCCGAGAGATAATCCAAAAACCTGTCGGGGGAGAGGCAGCTCTGCCATGAGAGGGGGTTCCCCATTGTCGGGACTCAGTGCACCCCTCCAGGTGTCCAGAGTTGCCCAGGACCCCGCCGAGGGGCTCAGAGACCCTGCCATGCAGCCCAGAACACCTGCGGGTTTGATTTTGACCTTTGCAGCAAGTTGCCAACTTTGTATGAGGACCTGAAAGTCACAGAGGTTTGAATAGTGTAATAATAAAATTATCACAGGGTGAAAATGTAGATTTTAGGATTTTTGGTATGGGGTGTCTAACATAGGTGATAGGTGTTGGGAATTAAGAGTAAATATGATATACGTAGTTTGTAGTATAAAAAGACAACACCGCCTCAGGGGCAGTCAGAGTGCCTGTGGCTGCCTTGCTGAGCAGATCTTGGCTGGGCAGAAAGAAAATTTTATAGATAAGAATTAATAAACAACCTCAAGACTGAAAACTGAAGAGCTCTGACTCTTTCTTCAGCCGAAGCAGAGACATCCTGCACATCTTGGGGCAGCAATTATCAAACACCAACCCGAGACCCCACGGCTCCCCTTCCCCTCTTCCCCCCCAAGAGCCCCCCATGCACGCACCGTGGCTCGCGGTTCTTGCGCACCAGGCTGACGAAGGTCTCCACCTCAGTTTTGGTGATGTGCTTCTCCAGCAGCTTGCGGTTGTTGTGCAGCAGGGCCGTGATGGTGTCCTCGGCCAGGATGTCGTAGCCGATCTGCGACTGCATCATTCCGAACTGCTTGGCAATGTGCTCCTGCAGCGGGCACGGAGGGGCTGTGAGCGATGTCCCCCCTGCCCCCCCTGAGGCTCCATGGGGATGGGGAGTCCCCCCCCAGCACCTGGTTCTTGCGGTAATCCTCCTGGGAGTGCCGGAGCACGCGGTAGCACAGGCGGAACATGTATTGGTAGGGAGCGTTCTTCTGGTCCGACAGCTCTTCCAGCCTCACCAGGGGCCCTTCCCCGCCCTTGTCCTTGAATGGGGCCTTCAGGATCCCAAAGATCTGCCCAAAAGCAGAGATCAGGGCTGTGTCCTGCTCCACACCAGCTCCCCATGCATGGCTGAACACCACAGCATGAGCTGGAGGCTAAACCCTCCCCTGTGGTGTTTTCCATCCCTCTGGCCCCCAGAGTGGCCCTGAGCAGGACAGGAGAAGTCCACAGGACATGTCCCAGCCTTGCTGGGGAGCAGGGCCCCAGGGCCACCCACCTGCTTCAGGATGTTCTGCTCCCGCATCAGCTTCTGCCGCTCCCGGTTGGGCTTGGTCACCACGATGTCCAGCACGTTCTGGCCATTGTTGGGGACATCACTGACAAAAAACACCAAGTCCTCCAGCAGCTGGATCACAAACCTGCGAAGGGACACGGGGTGAGTGGGCTGGGGGCTGCTCACCTGCCCAGACTCAGATCCCTGCAGTGATGCTGGTGGGTTTTGGGGCCCAAAGAGCCTCAGAAACCTGCCAGGGGAGCTGCTGGCTGATCCTGCACTCCCTGATGGAGGTCAATGGCTGGATCTGCAGCCCCTATGGTTCCTATACGTGTCAGGATGAATGTCTGGGGGGCTTTGCTTGTGGCTTACACCAGGAATTCTGCATTTAACGCCTCTTCCCCTGTGGTCACCCCTGTGGGCCAGGCTGGCAGGGCGGGAGCTGCTTGCTCTGTCCCACAGGGATCTGTGTTTGCTCAGGAAGCACCAAGAACCCACCCACCTAAAAATAATGCAGTGACTAAGGCGGCTGCCCCTATCGTGGGGCCATCTCCCAGCCCCTCGGATATTTAGAAAAATATTTTTCTGGGATATTTTTCTAGGATATTTTTCTAGGAGGGGCCAGAGCGGGGCTGTGCCGTTATCTGGTTTCCTCGCCAGGCTTCTGGGAGAAGCAGGCGTAGATTGGGGTTGTGGGCAGGGAAGTAAGGGCAGTGCTGGCACCAGCACCAGGCAGGGCCCTTGGAGGAGCCCAGCACAGCCCCATCTCCCTTTTACCTCCTGTCATTCTGGCTGAGGAAACCCTCGTTCATCTTCTCCACCACGTTGGCCAGCATGGAGCTGGCATCATTGGCAAAGTCCAGGTCCCTGATCTCAGACACGGGCACGGAGACGATGGCAAAAGCTTCTTTGTCCTCTTTGGTGGGGCACGTGCCCAGCTGGGATGCAACAGAGAAGCAGCATCACACAGACAGGGCCATGCCAGGCGTGTCCCCACCATCTGCCACCACCCCTGCTGACATCAGTGACCCAGTTTGTCCCCATCAGAGGGGCTGGGGTGGGTTCTGGATGACTGGGGTGGGCTCCAGGCTGGTGTCCACCCACCCCTTTGGATCATCCAGGGTGTTTCAGTCCCTGGGTGCTGGGAGGGAAGGGGCACCCTAAGAGCTGTTGGTGAACAGGGAACAAGCCCAGGGAGGGAGAAGGGAGCAGGGCTGTACCATGAGGCGGATGGGCCTCTCCTCATCGATGTCGATGGGCACGTTGGTGCTCTGGATCCAGGTGTTGGTGCACAGGTGGCGCAGCCTCACGTAGGAGTTCCTGCCAACGGCACAATGTTCTGCTGAGTGACCCCCACAGGGCGTCCTGCCAAGTGACCCCCACAGGGACACACCAGCACTGCCCTTCCCCAGCACTCAGCCTCCTCCCTGACCCCACTGCTGTACCGTGGCACGAAGGAATCCGTCTTCTGCAGCGTGGTGGGGTCCAGCTCGAAGAGGGAGGCGATGTCGTTGCCGTGGGGCACTGCCACCAGCCTGTACTTGATCTTCTCCCCGGTGTTCCTGCGGCTGGCACGGCTGCTGCCCCCCTGCACGGTGGGGAGGGGGTCTCTGAGCCCGGCTCGGGGGTCCCCTGTGCCCAGGGCATCGGGGGGATGCAGCAGAAGCTTTGCTGGGGCTGAGCCTCGCATGAGTGGAGCACAAGCGGCGTGGATGCACCTGAGCTACGAGGCCCCCCCGATCCAAACCTCACCAACAGCACAGAGAAACCCCCCTGAACATCCAGCTCTCTCATCCACCAAGCATTTCCCTGTGGCCTGGGGAGCCAACATGCACTGGGACCCCTCTGAGAGGTTTTGGCAGGGCCCTCTCATCGTGGGACACTGCTCTAAGTGCAGGGCAGGGATGCTGGGCTGGCACAGAGGGACAAACTGGGCTGTAGTCCCCTCAGAGGGCTCTGTTTTGGGGCATTTCCCTGCTTTCAGGCCCTGGCTGAGAGCTGGCGTGGTTGGGGCAGTGGCAGCAGAGGTTCTGCTCACCGTGGGCGCTGCTTTGGGCTCAGCCACGTCTCCTTTATAACTTGGGTTTTCCTGGAAAGTTAAAGAGGGAGATGAAAAGCAGCTGTCAGTCCTCCTGCTCGGTCCCTCCGAACCCCTGGGGATGGTGTGTGATCCCTGCCCCTGCCTTCCCTGAACACAGCACGGAGAGGAAGCCTGCCCAGGTGGGGCTGGAGGATGTGACCTGTGCCCAGTGCACGGTGTCCCAGCCCTGGGAGGAGGATGGGGGAGCCCAGGGGAGCAGACCTGGGCTCTGTGTGGCAGCAAGAACTCCCTGGAGGCTCCAGGCTGAGCTCCCAGTGAGCAGCACCAGCCCAGGATGGGCTCAGTCTGAGATCTTCTTTCATCTTCAAGTGTTAACAGAGTGTCTCTGGGTTTGAAGCACCCATTTCAGAGCCCCAGTGTTTGCTGGTTTCCATCCAGCAGTGATGGAAGGGCCCTGGGGTCAACATCTCCTGCCAGCAAGGAGGAGCCACAGGGGCTCCCAGAGCAAACTGGAGAGGACCAGAGGAAACGCTGGGCATCACTCCGTGCCCGAGGTGGGCACTGCCTTTGCAAGGGGTGCCCCAGCCCCAGGGCACGTTCCTGCACCCCTCTGCCACCCCCTTACCTCTGCTGCCAGGTAGTTGCCCGTGGCGAGGTGCTTGAAGCGGTACAAGCCATTCCAGTGCCCGGCTCCCCCTCGGCACGGGTCGTGGTGAACCACCTGGGAGAGGCAGGGGAGAGCTCAGCCACAGCACAGCAGGGGCTGGCACGGCTCCGAGCACCCCCTCCACGCCCTCCCTGCTCACCTCCACCTCCCACAGGGCGTTGGAGCTGGTGGCCGAGGTGGCTGACTGGCGCAGGGTGGTGCGGAGGAAGACGTGCAGCTTGCCCTTGTACTCATCACAGGTGAGGAACTTCTCCTGCTCGGCATGGAACAGCCTCACCACGTCCCCCTGCACGGGGACACGGGGGTCAGGGTCAGGGGCAAAGAATCCTGGAGTCTTTCAGGTTGGAAAAGACCTCCAAGATCATTAAATCCAATCTTTCACCACCATGCCCACCAAATTGTATCCTGAAGTTTCTGTCTACTCATTTTGGAGCACTCCCAGGGATGGGGACTGTCCTGGGGAGCCTATTCCCATGTTTAACCACTCAGTGAGTGGAGAAATTTCTTCATGACTCTCCTGCAATGCATCTCTTCTTGTGACCCCCTCATGCTGTAAAGGGGACAGGATTCCTCCTGGACACAGCTCCCGACTGCATGGCAGGACTGTGTGACCCTGGGGACCACAGGGCACGGCCACCTCTTCCCATCCAACCTCCTGGAGCTCTGCTAAAACCTGCCCCAGGCAGCTCAAGTGCTCCTCTGAGCCCAGGGGACAGGGCACAGGCACCCTGCATTGCCATCACTTCCATTATCCATGCAGTGACCCTCTGCTTCCACCCCCAGGGATAAATGGATGTGAATCCATCATTTTCCAGCCCTGGAGCAGGCAGGGGCTCAGCTACTGGACTGTTTAAGGCATTAACACCCCGGGAAGGAGGATGTGGGAAGCTGGGATAAGCACAGTGCCTGGGGATGAAAGGCTGTAAGATCCCAACAATCCACATCCCTCCAGCTGCTTCCTGGAGGACCTCAGCCCCGAACAATAGCTCAGCAGGGAAAGTTCCTTTCCCAGGCAACAGCCACTCTGCTGCACGGCTGAGCAGCTGGAATTGTCCCTGCACAAGAGGCCACTGCTGGCACTGCGTGGGGTTGTCCCCAAAAGCCAATTCAACACCCTGAGGTCGGTAATTTGTGCCCTCAGCTCCCTGCTGCCAGCAGATCCTAAAATACCCCGCTCCGCCTCACTGTGCTGTTCTCCAGGTGATGAATTCAAGCAGGAATTACAGCCCTCAAGGCAGGAGCTCTTTTGTGCCCTTGTCACAGAGCCAGGTGGCTGCTCACACGTCCTGTCCCCCAGAGCCTGTCGGGTCCACGCAGCCAAACCTCCTTCCTTACCCCCTTCAGCACTTCCTCCATGTGGTCGCAGAACTGCATGAACAGGTTGATTTTCCAGCTGGTGTTACAATTGACCGAGTTCACCTGCAGAGCAAGAGAGCGTGGTCACGACCCCAGGACAAGGGAAAAAAAAAGGAAAAAAAGAAGGAAAAAACCAGCCCCTCCTGTACCTCCTTGCAGCCAGCATTGTCAGCCAGCTCGTAGTTGCTGGCGTGCAGCGGCTGCCCGGCGTTCACGGGGTTCAGGATGACTTTGTCTCCCACGACTACCTGGGGAGCAAAACGGGAGAAGGGCAGCGAGGGTGAGACCTGGGTGTGGAGCCCAGCCCAGGCATGGAGCTCCCTTCAGGCACTGCTGGGCCCCAGGCTCACGTTGTCCCCGTTGCTCCTGAGCTTCCAGAAGGGCTGGATGAAGAGCCAGGAGCCCTCGTTGCCGGTGGCATCCAGGGTGACCCGCATGGCGTTCTTCTCCAGCAGCGCCGGCAGCCGCTTGTTCACCGTCAGGTACTTGTTGCTCTTCATGTGCAGCAGCTGGAGGAGACAAGGGTGGGGGACATGAGAAGTGCAGCCCCCAATGCACCACCAGCCCCTTCCTAGATGTGCTGGGGCCGTGCTGGATCCATGCTGGATCTGTACTGAACCCATGCTGGGTCCGTGCTGGATCCATGTTGGACCCCTGCTGGATCTGTGACAGATCAATGCTGGATCCGTGCTGGATCTGTGCTGGACCCGTGCTGGATCTTTGCTGGATCCATGTTGGATCTGTGTCGGATCCATGTTTGATCCCTGCTGGCCCCATGCTGGATCCATGTTTGATCCCTGCTGGATCCATGTTTGATCCATGTTTGATCCCTGCTGGCCCCATGCTGGATCCATGTTTGATCCATGTTTGATCCGTGTTGGATCCCTGCTGGATCCATGTTTGATCCCTGCTGGATCCATGTTTGATCCCCGCTGGCCCCGTGCTGCCCCGTACCTGGATGACGCTCCCGTACTTCACCACGTCCCCGTGCACCTTCTTGTTCTCCGTCTCGTTCTGCTTCTGCTCCATCTGGGCCGCGTGCTGCTCCAAGAGGAGAAGAGCTGAGGCTGGAGCAGCACCCTCCTCCCTCCCCAGGAGCAATTCCCAGCTGGGTCACTCCCAGCCCCGGCTTTGGGAAGGATGGGACGGGCTGGGATCAGGGTCAGCACCCCTCTGTCCCCCAGGGATGAATCCCACCAGGAATTCCAGCCCAGGGCCATCCAAGAGCTCAGCCCAGGGCCAAGGTGTGGCCTTGACCAGCCCCAGGAACGCTTTAAATTGAGGATTTAAAACCAGAGGGCTTTAAATTGAGGATTTAAAAACTAGGACAGGGACAAAATGGCACCAAAATTCTCCCAGGACAGCAAGTTTTGGGGTAACACCAAACAAGGGTGCTGGGCTCAGGCTGGGGATGGGGGTCAAACACCCAAAATGGGCAATGTGGGCACTGGGGGCTCTTGGCAGCACCAAAGCCAAGCAGCCAAAGGCAGGGTGCCAGCGGTGCCATGCCCAGACATGGAGCAGGCCTGGACCTGCTGCTGCAGGAGGTGTCCCCAGGAGGGAAGAAGGCTCAGCAGCCCCTCTCCAAAACCACAGAGATTTTCCACTGGCTGGCTCTGGCAGTCAGAGCAATGATGGGATGTTGACACATGAGGAGTGAGGCAGGAACTTGCTCCCACAGCAAATCTGGGAATGGTGAGGGAGCGCCGACAGCCCTGGCGCCAGGATGGGCACAGCCCGGGCAGCTCCAGCCCAGGGATCCCCAAAACCGAGATGGGAAGATGGGAAACAGCGAGGGATGGAGCTGGGAGAGCCTCTGCGCTTTCCCATCCCTCTCTCGCCCCTTTCACCTGAGGGCAGAGGAATTGGGAAACATCTGGAATCACAGCTTGGCACTGGGAGGGAGGATGGGGCTGCAGGTCCTGAGTGCCCAAGGAGGTGAGGGCTCTGAATGTGCCTGGAACCTGTCCCCACAGAGCTCTGGGTGCCACTCAGAGTCACCCTCCATCCCCTTAAAGCTCTGGGTGCCACTCAGTGACCCCTCCATGCCCTCAGAGCTCTGGGTGCCACCTGGAGTCACCCTCACCGCCCTGCAGTGGTGGCTGCTGCCATCAGGAGAACAAATCCGCTCCAAGAAATCCCACACTGATTTTTAACTACAACCCCAGGGGAGCAACATGGCTCTGATGGGAGACCCAGCACCTCAGGATATCCTAAATCTCCCTCCAGATCTGAGCCAGCAGCCCGGGGGGCTGGCAGTGGCAGCTCGAATTCCCAGAGCTGATGTTCCCACACTGTCCCTTGCATGGGGAGGCTCTGTCCCCAAGCCCAGTCAGGGATGCCCACAGGGGACTGGAGGACATCAGCAGAGGGGCTGGAAAGCCCACCCCAGCCTATCTGAGCTGTTTTGGGTGAAGAAAACAGAGTTTAAACCCACTGAAGCACAGCAGAGAGGGGCACGAGCTCAGAAAGGCGAGCATGGGCATCACAGGCAGGGCTCCCCCACTCCAGACCCAGCTGCTCCTGCCTCAGGACATCAGCCCCGTGGGCTGGGGGATGTTCTCAGCCTGTTTCTCACCTCCCTGATGAGGGCAGTGCCTGCAGAGCTCGGCAGGGCCGGGCCGAGCTCCGGCCACGAAGGGAAACACCGGGAGCAGCAGGAAGGAGCCAGGAAATGGCAGCATCTCTTTAAGACAAGCCCTGAGCAAGGTGCAATCAATCAGGCTCAGAAATGAGCCTCTGGGACCACTCGTGGCCAGGACAGCTGGGACGCTACAAGCCCGGCTAAGGGGAGCAGGAAAATGGGGATTCTGTGGGTTCTGTGTGCCAGGGGTGGCTCAGGGCTGGGCACTGACCCTGCCCTGGCACCTCCAGGGCAGCACACCCTGTCCTGGCACTGCTCAGCCCCCCTGGCCGAGGCAGAGCTGGGGATGGCGGGGCCGGGGCTGGGCTGCAGGCCCGATGAGATGATTTAGTGAAATCCCTCCCCAGCCTCGGTTTTATGAATCATCGGCGGGGCCTCGCCAGCTGCCTGAGGCCGTTGTGCAATGTTTGATGTGGGCCCTGGCCAAGGCTGGGGGAAGCCAACGGGAGCCTTTCCCTTCCCCAGCCCTTTGGAACACGTCCTGCAAGCAGGGCTCCCTCCTGCACGGGTGTCCCGGGGTGCTGAGGGGTGTCCTGGGGTGCCCTGGGGTGTCCTGAAATGCTGAAGTGTGGTCTGGGGTGTTGAGGACTGTTCTGGGGTGCTGAGGGGTGTCCCGGGGTACTGAGGGGTGTCCTGGAGTGCCCTGGGGTGCTGAAGGGTTCCCTGGGGTGTTCTGGGGTTCCCAGGAGAGCCCTGGGGTGTCCTGGAGAGCCCTGGGGTGCTGAAGGGTGCCTTGGGATGTCCTGGAATGCCCTGGGGTGTTCTGGGGTGCCCTGGGGTTCTCTGGCGTGCCCTGGGGTGCTGAAGGCTGCTGAAGGGTGTCCTGGAGTGCCCTGAGGCGTTCTGGGGTGCCCTGGGGTGCCCCGGGGTGCAGGGCTGTGCACACAGAGCTCTCTGCCACAGCACCTCTGCACAAGAAGCATCAGGAAGGTGACACAGCCATGGCTGGGCAGGGGACAAGGGGGAGAACACAGCTGGAAATCCCTTCAGACAGCTGGAAATCCCTTCCCAACCCAAACCAGCATCAGCAGAGGTGTGGGTGCCATCACCCAGGCAGCTGGTGGGCACTGCCAGCTCCGGGCTCCTGGCTCCTGCTCACCTGGAGCTTCTGCAGCAGCACCACGTCAGCGATCTTGTCCTTGTCCTGCTTGGTTTGCTTGGCCTTCCAGTACTGCTTCTGGGCAGAGTAGCGGTTCATGGGACACACCTTGAAGAGGCAATCTGGGAACAGAGCACAGAGCAGAGCCTGATGAGGCCGCACAGCCACCAGGGCGTCCCCAGCAGGGCCAGTGTCCCCCAGGGGCAGGGACACTCCTGGGATGGTCCCCCCATCAGCGAGGGAGGACTGCTGGAGGTCACGGCACCGTGTGCTGCCTGCTGGGTCGGCTCTAAATCAGGATAAATAATGAGTCCAGGAATTACTGCGCTGCTTGGACTCGTGATTAGGAGTGTTCCCATCGGAAATGGCTGTGCTGCTGGGGAAGGAAAGCTTCAGGGGGGAGAAGGAGCTCTGATGGAGCCCAGCTGCACCAAAGGAGGAGAGGATCCTGGTGGGAAGGATCCAGGAGGGAGGCTGGGACACCATCAGCCACCTCCAGGTCCCTTGAGTGATTTCAAAAACAGCCTTATCAACACCTACACTAAAGAACATGGCACTGAGTAGGGGTACCACGTCCCCTACCATGCCCCAGCTGCAAACAAAGTAGAGAAGTACAACGGACTGTTAAAAACCACATTGAAAGCATTGAGTGAGAAATCTTTCAAAAACTGAGAGCAGCATCTGGCAAAAGCCACCTGATTATTTAACACCCAAAGCTCTATGAACTGAGCGGGCCCTGCCCAATCTAAACCTTTCGCTGACCAGAACCAAAAGTTTTCCTAAGAATTCTCTGCTTTTAACCCCCTGTGTTCTCAGAAGCGCATCCATATCCTCAATTGCCACACCAAGTGCCAATATTCAAATCTAAGCACCTATTAGTTTAACCACAACATCCCAAAAAACCTCAATTCCTCTCAAACCACGACACTTGTCACCCACGGGACACCCCGAGCCTGCAGAAGCTGCGGAAGGAGCCTGGGGTGGCCATGAGGACACACACACCCATCCCTCGGTGACCTGCATCACCAGCACTGGATGCTGCAAGCACCCGCTCCCAAAACCTCGGGGTCAGCAGCTCTATTTCAAGCTCCTGAAGGATGCACAAAATGCATCCCAGCTCCTCCAAAGCCTCCCTGCAGCACAGATTGCCCCCATTCTCCTGTTTTCCCCCAGGATGGTGGGCGGGAAGCGCAGACATCCAGGGCCAGGAACTGGAGCAGCAGAGCAGATGTCTGCAGACAACCAGGCCCTCACATCTCCCAACCCTCTTCCCAAGCTGGAAGGGCTCTGCAGCCTGAATCGCCCTAATTATGCCTGAAATAGCAGCCCAGAAAGTTCAGACACAAAAAAGAAAATAAAAAAAAAAAAAATAAAAACCATCTAAATTATAAATTTAGATATTCTAAAACCCATATAAACGATATAAAACATGTATTATAAAAAAATATAAATTATAAAAAAATTAAAAGAAAAAATTTTTCAGACGCAAAAAAGAAAATTTAAAAAATAAAAACCATGTAAATTATAAATTTAGATATTCTAAAAACCATATAAATTATGTAAATTATATAAAACATATATTATAAAAATATAAATTATAAAAGAATTAAAAGACATTTTTTCAGACACAAAAAAGAAAATTTAAAAAAATAAAAACTGCATGCATTATAAATTTATAGATTATAAAAACCATAAAAGTTATAAGAAAATAAAAAATAATTAAAAAATTAAAAGAAATTTTTTTCAGACACAAAAAAGAAAATTAAAAAGATACATGAATTACAAGTTTATATATTACAAAAAACACATAAATGATATAAATTACATAAAACATATATTATAAAACATATAAATTATATAAATTATATAATTTACATAAAACATATATTATAAAAACATATACATTATAAAAAAAATTAAAAGAAAATTTTTTCAGACACAAAAAAGAAAATAAAAAAATATGAATTTATATATTATAAAAACATATAAATTATATAAAACATATATTATAAAAACATATAAATTATAAAAAAATAAAAATTTTTTAAAAATTAAAAGAAAATTTTTTCAGACACAAAAAAATTTAAGAAAAATAATAAAAAAGAAACCAACAAAAAACCAAAGTGGGGCAGGGCCAGGTTTCACATCTCCTTTGCCAAGCAGCCAGAGCAGCCCCCAGGGCCGGGGCAGCGGCCCTGAGCCCCCCCTGAGCACCTGCACGGGGCTCCATTAATGGGTAATTAATGGTAATTAATGGGAGCTGCTGCGGAAGGTGCTGGTGGGAAGGAGAAGCCAAGAGGAGGAAAAAAAAGCCCCAGCACAGCGACTCTGAAATGGCTGCAAATCCAAGGCCTGGCTCTGAGCGTGGCTTTGGGAGGAGGGAAACTGAGGCACGGCGGGGGTTGTGTGCGGAAAATCTCCAGCACAGCTCCCTCTTGGGAGCAGGAGGCTTTGGTACCTGGGTTAAAGCACTGCCAGATTTCTGAAAATGGATTGGGGTGGGAAAGAGGGGAGGTGAAGGAATTTCCTGCAGCAGCAGTGCCCGGAGTGGGCAGCTCGGAGAGGGATGTGGGGCTGGAGCCAGAGAGGCTTTGGGGGCAAAACTTCCATCCAGAGAGGGCTGGGGGTCAAAACTTCAACCCAGAGAGGGCTGGGGAGCAAAACTTCAACCCAGAGTGGCTTTGGGGGCAAAGCTTCCACCCAGAGAGGGATGGGGAGCAAAACTTCAACCCAGAGTGGCTTTGGGGGCAAAACCTCCCACCTAGAGTGGCCTGGGGGACAAAACCTCGCATCCAGAGTGGCTTTGGGGGCAAAACTTCCATCCAGAGAGGCTCTGGGGGCAAAATTTCCACCCAGAGTGGCTTTGGAGGCACAACTTCAACCCAGAGAGGGCTGGGGAGCAAAACCTCCTACGTAGAGTGGTTCTGGGGGCAAAACCTCCTAATCAGAGAGGGCTGGGGGGGCATTGGGGGCAAAATTTCAACCCAGAGTGGCTTTGGAGGCACAACTTCAACCCAGAGAGGGCTGGGGAGCAAAACCTCCTACGTAGAGTGGTTCTGGGGGCAAAACCTCCTAATCAGAGAGGGCTGGGGGGGCAAAACTTCCACCCAGAGAGGTCTGGGTGGGCAAAATGTCCAGGTGACTCCTTTGGGAAGCAGGGACAGCAGTGGCACAGCCGAAGGTCCCGCTGTCCCCTTGCCTGGGAGGGTGGGAGCTTTTCCTGCCGTGCCTGAGCTGGGCTGGGAAGAGCCTCGGCAGAGGGAGGTGGGGAGAAACCGCAAGGAATAAAAAAAGCAAATAACTGAGAGGTGTGGAGCCGGGCAGGAACAGCTCCCAGGTGGGTTCTGGCATTTCCAAGGAACCTTTTTGGGAGCCGAGCTCGGCTGTTTTCCCAGCGGGAAGCCCCGGCACGACCCATGTGAGCTGCAGGATAGGGCAGGGTCCGGCCACAGGATGTGGGGACGGCGACAGAGCACGAAAATCTCCCGCAGCCTCGGGGCCAGCCAGGAGCAGCCCCAGCCCTTGTTTCCACCTCGCTGCAGGCGATGGCTATCGAGCAGGGAGAGCTCTACCTTTCCGGCCATTAAAACGAACAGCTGGATATCCTGATAGGAGCGCAAAAAGCAGGGCTGAGCCCAAAAACCTGCGCCTGGAAAAGAGATTGGGACCCAGACAAGGGGATGGGGTGGCTGCTGAGCATCCAGCCCCAGGGTGGGATATGGGGATGGAGGTGCTGGATGGGTTGGTAATTAGATTAAGTAATGAATTAATGGTAAGGACTCCTGTGGAGAGGCAGGGCGCTGCTTGGTGGGATCCTGAGTGGGAGAATTGATGTGTTGGGATGTCTTGGGGGAAAGGAGGGTGGTCAGGGGGGTGGGTGCTGTTAAAGCCACTCTGAGAAAGAGGTGGAGGCACAAGGCAGAGCGGGGAACTGATATTTTAAAAGTCTTATTTAAAAGAAAACATAAAATGACAATTGGGGGATGAAAGGAGCAGCTGCCCTGAACCAACACCCCAGTCACAGGTCTGGGGACATTTCCCATCTCTCTGCTCCCTGGCTGTGTGATCCAGGCACACAAATCCTGCTGGGATAGGGCCCTTCCCTGAGTGTGCAGCACCCTGAGCACTTGGGGCAGTCAGCACCGCGCCAGCACCTCCCAGGTGGGTGCAGCACAGGGCAGAGCTGTGCCCCCATCCCATGGGTCCTATCCCATCCCATCCCATCCCATTGATCCTGTCCCCATCCCATCCCATCCCAGAGGGATGCTCAGGCCCAGGACTGGCCCCAGAGCTGCTCACAGAGCTGGAGCTGCCCCAGCCTCACCTCTGAACTTCTTGGGGGGGTTGTCCAGGTCTCCAGCTGCCGGCTCCACCACGCACCGGTCGTCCACCAGCCTGAGGGGGACAAAAAGCAGGAGCAGGGTCAGGAACAGCGGGGCTGAGGGTGCAGAGTGGTTGTCATAGCCCAGAGTGACAAATCCAAAGCTTCACCTCCTGTTTCCCAGCCATAAATATTCCTCAGGAGCCAAACCGCCCTTCCCTCAGCTCCCACTGCTTCCCTGGGTGATTTCCATGCCCTGCCTGAGGCACACGGGGCTGGTACAGCAGTGAGGGACCAGGGAGGGTTTGTGGCAGTCATCTGTGCCAGAGGGGACCCTGCCCTGCCCAGCTCTCCCCCCTGCACACAGAGCTCTGTTATTGCACTTTTAATCCAGCAAAAACAGGACGAGTTCAGCTCCATTCACCAATTCTCCTTCCCTGGCTGGGAACTCTTCCCACGGGGACACAGAGGGTGCAGGTGCTGTGCATGGAGGTGGCAGGGCCCCCTAAAACCACTTATTAATTATTATCTGATCAGAGCTGCAGGCTCTGCCCATCAGATCAAGGCTCTGTGTCTCCTCCCTGCCCACCTCTGTTTTCCCAGAGTTGAGCAAAATCCCTCAGGCTTGGCCTTGGGTGCTGGGGGCTGATTTTGGGGTGGGTGGGAGAGGCTGGGCATTGGGTGCTGGGGGCTGATTTTGGGGGGGGTG
>NW_005054512.1:655543-656205 GCF_000277835.1 Geospiza fortis
TTTCCCCAGCAAGCCACAGAAACAGCAGAAACTCTGCTCCTGCCCGGGAAAGAGAGAGAGGGAAGCCTGTCCCCATCCTCGGGAGGATGTGAGAGTGGCCAGCAGCGCTCCCCCATGGTGGGACAGGAGGGCAGGGACAGCCTGGGGCAGCGAGGCAAAGGCAGAGCGGAGCCTGCGCTGTCCCTGCTGTCCCCAAGGGACTCTCGGTGTCCCCCAGACAACCCGAAAATGGCTGGAGATGGCTCTGCAAAGGGCTAAACCCCGAGCAGACCCATCCCAGCCGCAGCTCCAGCCTCGTTCCCTCAAGCCAGCCGCCCTCTCGAGGAGGGGAATGCCTTTGGCTCGGCACAGAGGAATTTGGCCTCGGGTGCTGATGGTGGGGACCCCGAGGACCCCGGGGCTGCCGTGGCCTTGTGAGGAGGCGTGGGCTGGCACCGGCCTCTGACACCCCCGTGCTGCTTTCTGTGCCTCGCATTTCACAGAAAGGGAGAAAAGCAATTTGCCTGGTGGCAGCAGAAGCTTCGAAACCATTAGCAAAGACCTGGCAGGTTGGAAAAACCCCAAATCCATGAGCTGTGGGCAGACAGGGCATTGCAAACCAGGGGGTTTGGGGCTGCCCAAACACCTTTTCCTTGGGTTGGGACAGCAGGGCAGCAGCCAGG
>NW_005054512.1:656255-659176 GCF_000277835.1 Geospiza fortis
AGGAAAAACCAGAGCAGCTGCAGCACCACAGGGGACATGCAAAGCCCCAGCCCAGCCCTGGTGTCACTCGGGGGCAGTTTTGGTTTCTGTTCTGTCCTTTTGAGGAGGGGCCAGGGCAGAACAAACCCTTGGGATGTGCCTGGGAGCAAAAACCACCGAGAGCTGAGGACACCAACCCATGGATGGGGCTCAGGCAGCGAAGCCCTGACCCTCAGCACATCCCCAGCTCCCATGGAGGCAGAAAGGCTCCATTCAGAAAGATTCATCTGGGCACTTTAAACCCCCAAATCCTCCACTCTTATTGCTGGGGCTCCCTGAGGAGGTCCCTGACCTGCCGGGTTTATTTTCAGCACTGAGGAAAAGAGCACGGGAGCCTCTCCCTCCACTCGGCCCTGCACCGGGCAGGATTACAGTGACCTGCCAGCCTGGAAGTCTTAATTAGTTAACGATCTCAAGGCACTTTGAGCATCTTTAATCCCAGGATTACACGCTCGGCAGGAACCCGAAGTGTTCTTTTTATTAAACTGATACTCTGGGCGAACATTCCTCAGTTAAAAATCTGCTGAAAAGAATAATAAAAAAAAATAATAATAAAAAAAAAGGGATTCTGACAGAGTGGACATGAGTCACCTGGGAGGCTGCTGGGGCCGGGACAACAACCGGCATTCCCGCGGTGGGATGGGCCAGGGAAGCTCCCCAAAGAGCAGCGGGGATGTGAGAGGGCACCTTTTAACGGGAGAACGGTGTCCGAGCACCGGGAGGAGGATCCTGGGCGAGGCAGGAGGCGGGATGCGCCCATGGAAGGGCATTTTGCCATTCCGAATTTCCCTCTCGGGAGCAGGAGGGGAGGGATCCGGCCCTGATGAGCCCCTCAAGGCACGGATGAGCATCTGGCCAGCTCTTTCTTAGCCCCAGCGGGGCTTCCTGGTGCTTCCAAACCCCGAGCACAAAGTGATTCCCTGGCCCGGGGTTGGTGCGTTTGGCCCCGTGCGAGGCAGAGCCTTCCCCGAGGGCAGGGGAGAAGGAGCTCGTCCAAAATCCGGGGCAGTCGGACCCTCCGAGCTGGGCAGAAACCTTCCCCAGATGTGGCACAGAGGATGCCAAGGGGGCTCAGGCACGTCAGGATCCCGGGAATTCTTCTCTGGGAAACCCCAAGAGAGCCAGGAGAGCCCCAATAGAAAGCCCAGCAATCCCTGAGGTGAGGAGAAGAGGAAGAGGAGGGTGATGAGAGCTCACTGCTGGCCGTGGAGCCGGGTCAGCCCCTCTGGCACCCGCAGGGTGGGCGCTGCCCCAGGGAGGAGAGAGCGAAGCGAGCGGGGCAGCCACAAAAATGCAGCTTTTTGGTGCTGTCCCGCTGCCAGGAGGGCTCGGGTTCCTCCTCCTCCTCCTCCAGGCAGGGACGGGATCATCCTGACCCGGCAGAGCTGGAGTTACCCTTTAACCAACTGCATCTCCACCCCGAAATCCACCTGCAACCACAGGTACAGGTTGTGATTTCACCTGAAACAGCCGCCCGGCACCCAGCTGGGTTTGTCACCCACCCTTCCTCTCTGCCAGCGCCCGTTCTGAGCCCCTGAAGGGTTCCAGGAGCCTGGCAGGGATGGGGCAGCACAAAATCCTCCTGGGCAAATCCCCAGCATCCCCAAAACCTCTTCTGGCCACTCCAATCTGCCCATCCCGTGCCCCCAGCCGCACAAGGATCACTGTGAGCAGCCCTGAGCCCGGTTTTGCCTTCCCAGGGCTCTGCTTTGGGCTGGTTTGGGTATTTTGGCATTCCCCCCAAGCCCAGCCTGAGCTCCACGCCCATCCAGGGATGTTTTTCCTGCTCACGAGCAAAGAGGGGGTGAAAAGGAGGGTTCGTGCCCGACTGAGAGATTTGGGGAGCAGAGGAGCCTCAGGTGGGGCTGCAGGGCTCCCCCCACCTCTGCCCCACACCCCAGAGACCCCCAGGGCTGCTCCACAGGGATGTCACAGCATCCACCTTAATGTCACACTGCTGATCAACACCTGGGGACTCTCCGTGTCACCCCATAAAGAGAGGATCCCGCTGCAGACCCAGAGCCCAGAGGCAGCCCCTCCACAAGGACGGATGTCAGGAAGGTTTCCGCAGGGGCAGGGCGGCCGCGTGGGCTGGCAGAGCTGTTTGCCTTGCAAATGAGCTCAGGAAGGTGCCGGTGGCAGGAGGAGCACGCCGGGTGAGTCACCTGGTCCCTTATCGCAGGAGTGATTTAAGGTGCGGTTGGGTCTCCCATGTCGCAGGGCACCAGGGAAAACAATTTTAGGAGGGAGGAGGGAAAGAACCGAGCCTGGGAGAGTGGGGCTTGCCCAGCAGAGATGTGCTTGGACACAGAGAAGAGGCTCCCCAGGCAAGCCCTGCTCCTCAGCTGCTTCTGAGGAAGTCAGAAAACACACCTGGCAAAAAGGGGGATGAGAGGGCCAGAGCTGCAAAGGGATCTGAGCTCTGAAAAATGAGCCACTAATTCTAATTGAGCCACTAGGACGTGTTTGGGGACAACAACCAGCGCTGGTCCCTTCAGAGCCTCCTGCAGACCCCATTTCCAAGGGGCTGGAGGAGTGCTCAGCATCCCCTGCCTGGGCACAGCTCCAAGGAGAGCGCTCCAAAAGCCCCCCAGGGGATGCAGGCAGGGCTGGCACAGACAGGCTGCACCTGCAGGACCCGCTGCCCGGCGCTGTGGCTGCACACACGGCGAGCCTGGGCACTCCTGCTCCCCATTTCTGGGCAGCCAGGCGCAGGGAGCCTCGGTGGGCAGCAGCCCAGTGCCACACGTGCCCAGTGGTGGCTGAGGGAAGGCGTGTGGGCACAGGTATGTGCAGCTCAGGCGTGTGGGAGCAAGTGCTTTCAGCGCAGATTATAGAGCCGGGCAGCTCCTGCCCCAGGAATCCCATCCAAGTCAGCATTC
>NW_005054512.1:659254-659491 GCF_000277835.1 Geospiza fortis
CGGCCCCACATCCCCCCTGCCCGGGGCTGTGGGCACCTTTGGGCTCCTGAATCAGCCTAAGGAAACACCCAGCCATGCCCCAGGGTGGCCCTGCTGTCACCCACCCTGTCCTCGTGTCCCCAGGCAAACATTCCCGGGGGGAGCAGGGGGGCATCGCTGGCCTGGCTGTGCCCAGGAGTGACACGGGACAGGTCCCCAGGCTGGGCAGAGATCCCTCAGCCTGTCCTGCCACGTCCA
>NW_005054512.1:659865-660223 GCF_000277835.1 Geospiza fortis
CCAGCCTGTCCCCTGCCCGGCTCCTGTCCCCGTCCCTGCCCGGAGCTTCCCGGCTCCTTTTCCCACCGCTCGCCCGTCCCGGCCCGTCCCGCCCATGCCGGAATCCCGGCGGGGCGGCCCCGGCAGCCCCTGGCTCACCCCAAGGTGCTGATGAATCCATTGACGGAGCCCTCGGCGTACAGGGAGACGATGTCCCCGATGTGCAGGAAACTCGACATCTCATTCATGGTTACCCTGCCCCGGCGCGGCGCCGCTTCCTCCTGCAGTCACCTTCCCGGGCCGAAATCCAGCATGGGCCAGCGGAGCCGGGGGGGTGTCCCCGCTCCGGGGGTGAGGAGGGGTCTCTGCTCCGCCGCGG
>NW_005054512.1:660883-663933 GCF_000277835.1 Geospiza fortis
CCCCCTCCCTGTTCCTGTCCCCATCCCTGTCCTTATCCCAGTTCCCATCCCTGTCCCCTCTTCCTGTCCCCGTCCCCTGTCCCCGTCCCTGTCCCGCAGCAGGGAGAGCCCCAGGTAAGGTCCAGGCGGCTCTCGCTGGATTTTTCTGCCATTTTTCTGCCACTCGCGGTTTTCCTGCAGCCCAGGTGGCTCCTGCCGCTCCCAGCAGGGCCAGCTCGCACCTGCTCGGCCTCCCGCCAGCGCTGTCCCCTCCTGTCCCCTGCCACGGTGACATCCCGGCCCTGGGAGCAGCACAGGGCTCGCCCAGCACCCAAAAGGGGACATCCAACCCCTCCAAAACACCCCCAGGAGATGTGGGCAGGGAGGAGAGACCCCCACGCTCTCCTCCAGAGCCCACCCTGCCCCTGAATCCTTTAAGGAGCCTTCCCAACACCTCCAGGCTGGGCCAGCTCTCCCAAATTAACACTGGTGGGGAAGGAGCACGTCCTCAGAGCATCTTCTGGACAGCACAAGCGACCCAGTTCTTCACTTTAATTAAAATTTGCCTGCTGTAAAAACAATATCGGGAGAGGAAAAAAAAAAAGAAAAAAAAACCAGCATGATGCTTTTCTCATTTATTTCCCTCCTGTCCTCTTTTCTCGCAAACAAACACAGGTTTCGGGAATATAAACCTTGCCCTAAATAGTGATTTTTTTTTTTTTAATTCTTTCCACTAGGAAACGGACAGGTCCCCTGGCAGAACAAAGGGAAAAAAATTAGTGCAATTCCTCTGGGGGGGAGATGCGAATTCAGGTCCATCAGGATTAGCTGCGTTTTCAGCACAGGACAAATTTAGAAGCCTTTATCTCAGGGCAACAGAGGGGGAAAAGAGAAGATCATGAGAAAAAAAAAAAAAACCAACAAAAACTCACTGCTTTTAGAAGCAAATGAAGGTTTCACAACAGGAGCTCAAGGGAAGCCCCAAGGAACCAAAGTCCCGAACTTCACACCTGGATCAGCTGCTCTGAGCACAGACATGAGCAGTGCCGCAGCTGAGGGGCACCGTGGCTGTGCCACACCAGTGCCAGCAGCCTCACCGGGCATGGCTGGGCAAGGAAAACCCTCTGGAAGCGCAAAAAAACCCCATGGCACTACACAAACACACACCTGGCCTGGTTTCTGCCCCCCTGGACAACCGGGAACAGTGGGACAGAGCCTCCATCCCACCCATGGCACCACCGGGGTGCTGCCAGTGCCCAGCCAGGCACTGAATGTCCCAACTCAGCTGAGGAACCCAAAATATTCCAGGGGTGTCACCCTGCCCCCTCTGAACCCTGGGACTGGTGACACAACATCCCCAAATCCTCCCTGGATGGAGCTGGGATGGATGAAACCCTCCTCATCCTCCAGCTCTGGGACAGCTCTGTCCTTGTGGGGGGCACAAAGAGGGACCCCCAGCACCCCAAATGGGCACAAACAGGGACCCCCAGCACCCTGAGATTGGTGACAGCTCTGTCCCTGTGGGGGCACAAAGAGGGACTCCCAGCACCCCAAATGGGCACAAACAGGGACCCCCCACACCCTCGGAATGGTGACAGCTCTGTCCTTGTGGGGACACAAAGAGGGACCCCCAGCACCCCAGATTGGTGGCATCTCTGTCCTTGTGAGGGACACAAACAGGGACCCCCAGCACCCTGAAATTGGTGACAGCTCTGTCCCTGTGGGGGGCACAAACAGGGACCCCCAGGAGGTCACCAAGGTTTGTCCCCACACGAGCAGCAGCACGGGCAGGTGGCTTCAAGGAAAGGGAAATGAATTTTCCCTGGGGCTCAGTGGATCTCAGGTGCCCTCAGCATGGCTGTGCCCACACTGAGCCATCCCCCTGCCCACCCTGGGTGTCCCCACTCTGCACAGGGTCCCTCGGTGGTCCCAGCCTGCAGGGACACTCCGTGCATGGGCTCAGAGCCCGTGGGGAGCTGCAGGTGAGGGGGAGCCCTGGCCATGGGGATGCTCCTGGTGGCCACCTTGCCATGCCAGCGCTGGCCCAGGCCCCGGGGAGACAGAGCAGTTAAAAATAAGAACATTTCCTTCCTTCACCCCTACTTTAAGCCGCGTGATAAATAAAAACTGGGAGTTTCTGCCTCCCGGAGAGGAAGCGGCTGCGAGGAGGCTGCCAGTGAGTCAGGCCAGCAGAAATCATCCCCGCTCCTGAGCACAGCCTCCATCCCATCCCATCCCTGGCAGGCCCGGGAGCCACATTCCTTTCTCATGCTGAAATTGCTCCTCTGAAGGAGCTGCAGGGTCCCCTCCCTGCCCCAGGCCCCCGCCCTGCCCGCGGGGTGCTCCCTTGGCAGAGCTCCCCTTACCTGCCCACCCTTCCCACGCTGGCAGGGAGCATTCCCTGCACTGGGATGGCGTTGGATTCCCCGAACAGATCACCCGGGGTTGGATCCTCACCCCCAAAGCTCCACAGGAGCCTGCTTGGAGCTCAGCTGCGTCCAGATGCCCTGGGAAGGGATGGAGCAGCTGGGAAGGGCAGATGGGTGCTGGTGCCCAAACAGCTTCCCAGCACCCTGCCAGGGCTCCCTCTGGCTTCTGGTCCCCTCAGGAATCCCAAACCAAGGCCGGCAACTCAAGGGTGGAACCGCTTGGAAGAAGAAGAAGGAGAAAAATAACTGTGGCTGCCTTTGTTTGAGGAGGAGGGAGGGAGACACTCGGTCCCTTGTGCCGGGCAGAGCAGGCAGTGAGAGGGCTCTGCCGAGGGTCAGGCAGAGGACGGGGGGTTCTCGGGCCAGGAGGGGAATTTGTCCCCACGTCTGGTGGCTCTGGGGGCAGCAGTGGGGTCAGGAGCACCCAGAGGCAGCACAAAGCCTGTGTGGAGCCTTTCAGCTGCTGCCCCATCCTCCCACCCCAGAGACAAGCAGCATCAGGGCTGGGATGGATGAAACCACGACTGACCCCAGGCCAGAAAAAAGGGTTGTTTCAATCCCATTTCTCCTTCTGGGCGAGCGTCTCAGAGCACAGAGCACGGAACAAAATCGCTCCTTTGGCGCAGAACGTCCAACGCCACG
>NW_005054512.1:665472-669616 GCF_000277835.1 Geospiza fortis
GGCACAAACAGGGACCCCCCACACCCTCGGAATGGTGACAGCTCTGTCCTTGTGGGGGCACAAAGAGGGACCCCCAGCACCCCAAATTGGCACAAACAGGGACCCCCCACACCCTCGGAATGGTGACAGCTCTGTCCTTGTGGGGACACAAAGAGGGACCCCCAGCACCCCAGATTGGTGGCATCTCTGTCCTTGTGAGGGACACAAACAGGGACCCCCAGCACCCTGAAATTGGTGACAGCTCTGTCCCTGTGGGGGGCACAAACAGGGACCCCCAGGAGGTCACCAAGGTTTGTCCCCACACGAGCAGCAGCACGGGCAGGTGGCTTCAAGGAAAGGGAAATGAATTTTCCCTGGGGCTCAGTGGATCTCAGGTGCCCTCAGCATGGCTGTGCCCACACTGAGCCATCCCCCTGCCCACCCTGGGTGTCCCCACTCTGCACAGGGTCCCTCGGTGGTCCCAGCCTGCAGGGACACTCCGTGCATGGGCTCAGAGCCCGTGGGGAGCTGCAGGTGAGGGGGAGCCCTGGCCATGGGGATGCTCCTGGTGGCCACCTTGCCATGCCAGCGCTGGCCCAGGCCCCGGGGAGACAGAGCAGTTAAAAATAAGAACATTTCCTTCCTTCACCCCTACTTTAAGCCGCGTGATAAATAAAAACTGGGAGTTTCTGCCTCCCGGAGAGGAAGCGGCTGCGAGGAGGCTGCCAGTGAGTCAGGCCAGCAGAAATCATCCCCGCTCCTGAGCACAGCCTCCATCCCATCCCATCCCTGGCAGGCCCGGGAGCCACATTCCTTTCTCATGCTGAAATTGCTCCTCTGAAGGAGCTGCAGGGTCCCCTCCCTGCCCCAGGCCCCCGCCCTGCCCGCGGGGTGCTCCCTTGGCAGAGCTCCCCTTACCTGCCCACCCTTCCCACGCTGGCAGGGAGCATTCCCTGCACTGGGATGGCGTTGGATTCCCCGAACAGATCACCCGGGGTTGGATCCTCACCCCCAAAGCTCCACAGGAGCCTGCTTGGAGCTCAGCTGCGTCCAGATGCCCTGGGAAGGGATGGAGCAGCTGGGAAGGGCAGATGGGTGCTGGTGCCCAAACAGCTTCCCAGCACCCTGCCAGGGCTCCCTCTGGCTTCTGGTCCCCTCAGGAATCCCAAACCAAGGCCGGCAACTCAAGGGTGGAACCGCTTGGAAGAAGAAGAAGGAGAAAAATAACTGTGGCTGCCTTTGTTTGAGGAGGAGGGAGGGAGACACTCGGTCCCTTGTGCCGGGCAGAGCAGGCAGTGAGAGGGCTCTGCCGAGGGTCAGGCAGAGGACGGGGGGTTCTCGGGCCAGGAGGGGAATTTGTCCCCACGTCTGGTGGCTCTGGGGGCAGCAGTGGGGTCAGGAGCACCCAGAGGCAGCACAAAGCCTGTGTGGAGCCTTTCAGCTGCTGCCCCATCCTCCCACCCCAGAGACAAGCAGCATCAGGGCTGGGATGGATGAAACCACGACTGACCCCAGGCCAGAAAAAAGGGTTGTTTCAATCCCATCTCTCCTTCTGGGCGAGCAGTTCAGAGCACAGAGCACGGAACAAAATCGCTCCTTTGGCGCAGAACGTCCACAGCCACGAGAGTGACACCCCAAATCTGCTCTGAGCTGCAAACCCCAAACCTCCCCCTGCAGCAGCCGCTTGAAAGGCGCCCCAAGGTCTGCGGGGGAAGGGCTGAGCCCCCTCGGGTGATTTCATGAAGGGAGGAGGCGGCAGCAGCTCCCTCCTGCCCGTCCCAGCCGTGCCCGGCCGGCTCCGGCGGCGGCTGTGCCGGGGCTCCCGCGGGAGCAGCCGCTCTCCCCTGAAATAGCTCTCAGACTGGATGACTTTGGCCCACATCCTCAAAGGTGCAGAGGCTCCGGGTTACCTCGGGGCACCCCAGCCCCAAAACACACCCGCAGCGGGGGCAGGAGGGGGCTGGGAAGGAGGAGATGCTCGGGGCTGCCTGGTGGGTCTGGGAGAGGGGGAAAGCAGAGGAATTGCCAGAGGAATATGGGGTAAATTCCTCAAACCCCACTCTTCTCCTTGCCAGAGGAATATGGGGCAAATTCCTCAAACCCCACTCTTCTCCTTGCCCACCTTGCCAGAGGAATATGGGCAAATTAAATTAAATTCCTCAAACCCCACTCTTCCCCTTGCGGTCTCTGCATCCAAACCCATCCTGCTCCAATCAGGAGCTGAGAAAAACAGGAAGAGAACACCCCACAAACTCCTTTCCTCCCACTCTCCCTCTTGGGAAGGGTTAAACGGCACTGGCATGGAAGACACTTTGTACTTGGATTTAAAAATACAGCCAAATTCCTCAAACCCACTCTTCTTTTGCCCACCTTGCCATCCATGCATCCAAACCCATCCTGCTCCAATCAGGAGCTGAGAAAAAGGGAATAACCCCCCCCTACAAACTCCTTTCCTCCCACTCTCCCTCTTGGGAAGGGTTAAACGGTGCTGGCATGGAAGACACTTTGTACTTGGATTTAAAAATACGCAGGAGATCCTCAATGCAAAGAATATGGGGTAAATTCCCCAAACCCCACTCTTCTCCTTGCTGTTCATGCATCCAAACCCATCCTGCTCCAAGCAGGAGCTGAGAAAAATGGGAAGAAATCCCCCATAAACTCCTTTCCTCCCACTCTCCCTCCTGGGAAGGGTTAAATGGCGAAGACACTTTGTACTTGGATTTAAAAATACAGCCAAAGCCCCCGTGGCCCAGCGCCATGCAAGGCGCAGGTATATTTCCACACTCGAGCCAATAACCTTCCCCGAGGGAAATTTAGGCTTTTTATGATTAAAAGGGGAAAAAATAATAGTGGGGAATTAAATATAGTACAGAGCTCGAGAACAATTAGCAGTTGCTGTTAGCGACACCGGGCCAAGTTTGGGACAAATGCCACGGTTGTGTGGGAGCAGCGGGGTTGGGGACAGCCAGGGGGTGACACCTGGGAAGGGAAGGATGCTCTGGCTTTGCCAGGTGGCCCTCGGGAGCCCCAGACCCCTGGGAGGAGCCTGCGGGCTCCGGCCACACCTCACGGGCAGGGTTTTCTCCTGCCTTGGCTTTATCGAGAGCAAATGGAAGTGTTTGCACAGGCTTGTAACTCCCCTAATGAGCAAACACGGGTTAATTGGGGGGTGGAGGAGGGGTTGGGGCTGCCAGCTGTACCCTCAGCCCGGGTCAGGTTGGCAGAGGGAAGAGCCCTGTTCATCACTTCCCATCCCTTCCCTCAGCTGCCCAAGAGGTTTTGCACTGCCCAGCCCTCCCGTGTGCAGCCGCCTTCAAAATCCTCCTCAGCTGTGCCCCAAATCCGCTGCTTTTTCGCCCATTACAGCTGTGCCCGTGTGGGAGCAGCGCTGCCAGCCTCACTGGCTCAACCCCACAGGATTTACATCCCAGGAAAATCCTCCTTTATTCATGCAAGGCCTTCTCCTGCACATCAGGGCAGGACTCAGAGCAGAGTGGTCCCATCAGGGCTTGGAGCAGCCTGGAAGAGTGGAAGGTGTCAATGGCAGGAGGTGGAATGGGGTGAGCTTTGAGCTCCTTCCCACCCCAAACCAGCCTGGCATTCTGTGACAAACTGGAAAAATTCCCAAGCAGCTCCAGCAGTGCTGGGATCAGATCCCACAGCGTGCCCAGCCCCTGCAGAACCCCAAAGGGCTCCAGCAGGGCCAGGCACAGCCTCTCCTCCTTGCAGAGGGGTTGCCAGGCCACGCTGTGCTTCCTGTGCTCCCAAGTGGGCCATGCTGAGCCTCTCATGTGGCCTGTGGTCAGCACACAGCCGTGAATGAAGGCACATCTTATCAGAGCCTGGCAGGAAATGTGCTCTGGGCACACAGCCCACGGTGCCCTGCCAGCCCCAGGGCACGCTCAGCTCCATCCCAGCCCGAGCTGGGCTTTGGGGATGCTGTGCCAGGCAGGTTTGAAGCAGGGGGTGCAGCAGCGAGGCTCCTCTTGGGGGTGGTCTGCTCGGAAGGGCTCACGGCAATGTCACAGAGAGAAGGGGCAGAGCCAGCCCCGTGCTGGCTCCATTTCTCCCAGTAAAATCCCACATAAAATGGCTGAGCTGTGGTTTCTCCCCTCCTCCCTGGAGTTTTGGGACAAGTTAGTGCCAATCAGCCTAATTACAGCCC
>NW_005054512.1:669648-677935 GCF_000277835.1 Geospiza fortis
TGAGTGACGGGCTGGGAAGCCAGTGGCCCGTGGGCTGTGCCTCTCTGTTAGCCAGGCCACCACCCCTGTCACACTGGGCATGTCCCCAAGGGGTGGGGGGACAGGAGATGCTGCCCCCCTTGGTGCACACAGCTGGCCAGGGCTCCTCCAGGTGACAGTGGAATGGAGGAATGGAGGTGCCAGCTTGGAGCTGTTCCCGCTTGGGTGGCACTGGGGATGCTCAGGGCAAAGCTGGAAGGGACCCTGTGCCCATCCCAGCATGGCAGGAGTGCCCTGGACACCCTGCCCATGCTGCTGGGACAGGATCATGGATGAGCTGGGCTGGGAGGATCTTAAATCCCATCCCACCCCTGCCATGGGCAGGAACACCTTCCACCATCCCAGGGTGCTCCAACCTGGCCTTGGGCACTGCCAGGGATCCAGGGGCAGCCACAGCTGCTCTGGGCACCCTGTGCCAGGGCCTGCCCACCCTCACAGGCAGGAATTCCTTCCGTATTATTCCTTCTGTGCATATTATTCCATCACCTCACAGTGGGGACTGGGCGTGGGGGTAACAAAGCCTCATCACACACGGGTGGCTGTCCCTCCCAGGCAAGGGAAATCCTCACTCCCAAACCCAGAGAATCCTGACTCCCAAATCCTCACTCCAGGTGAGGGGAAAAAAAGGCATGTCCAGCCTTTCTCCCTTCATCTTCTTAGCCTCCACCTTCTGCTGTGATGTTGGCACTTTTAGATTAGTTTAGAGTAGAAGCTCGTAGTTTTTAGTATAAAAAGATAACACCACCCCGGGAGCAAGCAGAGTACCTCTGACTGTCTCAGCAAGACAAGAAAAAAAAATATAGATAAGATACAATAAACAACCTTAAGATGGAGAAATAAAGAGCTCTAACTCCTTCTTCAAGCGCCAGGCTGAGAAATGAGATTTTTTAACTTAGGGTCACTGTGACCAGCTAGAAACCCCGAGAGCAGGAGAGCAGCCTCATTCCAAGGGAAGCAGCGCTGGAGCAGCCGGACATCACCTCCATCACCTCCTGGGGTGAGTCAGGCTGTGCCAGGGCGGTCCCAGCTCCCAGCAGAGCCGCAGGGCGCTGAACAAAGGCGCGATCCCAGCTCGGAGGAGAGGGAAGAGTTAGTCACTGTCGGGCTGAGTCACTGCAGCCGGGACAAGGGACCGAGGGACAGCGCGGGGCGGGAGCGACTCTGCAGGGACTCCGCATGGAAATCAGTCTTGTGGCGGTGCCATAAACCGGGACAGGCACGGGTGGAGGGGGAAGAGGCAGAGCTGGGCAGGATTTACAGCTGGGGAGGAAAAAAGGGAGCCACACAAGTGCTCTGTTTTGTGGGGCTTTAAGAATTATAGGTGATATTGCGGCGTATTTCACACCCCAGCAGCAGAGCCCAAAGCTGTTTGCTGTGCTGAGCAGGGCTGGATGTGTGGATGAAGCAGCTGAGGATGGCCCATCCCTGGAAATATTCAGGACAGACCATAAAGATCCCCCAGTTCCATCCTCTGCCATGGGCTGGGACACCTTCCACCAGTCCAGCTTGCTCCAAGCCCTGTCCAACCTCCCCTGGAACACTTCCAGGGATGAAATAGGTGCATCTCGAGTCTGCAGAGGGGTTCAAGTCATTCCCAAATGCAAACCAGGAATGATATCTGCCTGGAAAAGCTGCCCCAGCTCTCAGTGCACCCCATGACAGGAGAATTTCCTACCCACGGCCGCCCCTGCCAAAGCTTGAATCATTTCTGTCTTCGAGGCAGAAAGTCAGAGGATTTCCTTGAAAATAGAGCCTTTGTTTGGCAAATATTTCTGCCATCTGCTCCGGGGCTGTGAGTGCCCTTTGTTGGTTTGATGCTGGTCCCTTCCTCAGCCAGGGCAGTGCCAGTGGCACAGAGGGGACCCCGTGGCCCCAGGGCAGTGCCAGTGGCACAGAGGGGACCCTGTGGCCAGGCTGAGCTGCCAGGGCAGGGAGGAGCTGCTGCCTGTGTCAGAGCCCAGGTTTGGTGTGTCAGAAATACCAGGCTACATCCTTAGCGGTTTGGAATTTGGGGCACAGATCGTGGAGCTGTTCTGTGCTTTTAGAGCACCTGAAAAAAATAAAATAAAATTGGGATCTGAAGCTGGAGGCGACCGCCTGGAGCCTCCCGGCCCCATCATCCTACAAATGGGTCATAATAAAAAATAAATTAGTGTGAGTCCACAGAAGGCTGCAGAGCTCTATCACTTTCGCAGGCTGAGGATCCCCATGAATATTTCATTTAAAATATTCTCCTCTGCTGGCTCGGATCACTGGAATATCCGAGTGGCTCGCATCTGTAATGCAACTCTACAGCAGCTTCATGAGTGCTGTGAATCTCAGCCTGGACATCATTCCAGGCCTTTCTTTCCCTCCAGGGTGTTGGTGCAGCACCCTGCATGAAGGAGGGCTTTGTGGAGGTGCAGCAGGAGCAGGACAAACTGGAATGGCTCAGGGCAAGGCTGCAGCGAGGAGCAGCGTGATGGAAACGGAGCTGGGGGAGCTCTCCAGCGCTGGATCCCGGTTTTCCATGGAGCAGGGGAAACCAGCGAGGCTGGCAGAGGCTTTTCATCACACAGGGTCCGTGAGCAGCTCCCCCTGCCCTCGCAGCACGGCGCTGTTTGTAAACAACCGCCTTAAAACACCTTAAAAAACCGCCAGCAGGATGTGGCAGCGTCACTGCAGCCGCGCCAGGGTGACAAATGATCTGAGATCTATCTATATGATGATCTATCTATATGTATGATCTAGATACATATCTATCTATAGATATAGATAGATATGTATATATAGATAGATATGTATGGCACTCAGAGGGCGCCTCAGAGGGCCAAATATATTCTTTCATGATATATTCACAGAATCACAGAATAACGAGGTTGGAAGAGACCTCTAAGATCGAGTCCAACCTGTGCCCTAACACCTCAACTACAGCACCAAGTGCCATGTCCAGTCTTTTTTTAAACACATCCAGAGATGGTGAATCCACCACCTCCCTGGGAAGAACGTTCCAGTACTTTATTATTCTTTTCATGAAAAATTTCTTCCTAATGTCCAGCCTGTACCTTCCCTGATGTAGCTTGAGATTGTGTCCTCTGGTTCTGTCAGAGACCGACCCCACCCATCTACAACCTCCCTTCAGGAAATGTAGAGATCAATAAGGTCATCTCTAATCCTCCTCTTCCTCATGCTAAACAGCCCCAGCTCCTTCAAACGTTCCTCACAGGGCTTGTGTTCTTTTATATTATTAATATAATTTTTTCTATAAATTATTTTATAATAAAAAATAATATCTGAATAATAATATCTGAATTATAATATCTGAGCTCCCCAGCACAGCCTGGCTGAGGTGTCTCTGCTTCCCACGGGGACAAGGAGCTCGGTGACACTGAGGAAAGGCCTGGCTGTCCCTGCCAGGCTCCTCTCAGCTGCTTCCCTCAGAGGTGCCCAGAACTGTGGTGGTGTTCACAGGGGTCCTAGGATGAGGGAAGAGATGAGAATCTTGACTATTCCATGTTTCAGAAGGCTGATTTATTATTTTATGATATATATTATATTAAAAGAAAATTATATATTAAAACTACACTAAAGAATAGAAGAAAGGATTTCATCAGAAGGCTTGAAAGGAATAGAAAGGAATGATAATAAAATCTTGTGACTGACCAGAGTCCAAGACAGCTGGACTGTGATTTGCCATTAATTAAAAACAACCACATGAGACCAATCAAAGATGCACCTGTTGCACTCCACAGCAGCAGGTAATTATTGTTTTTCTTTTCCTCTGAGGCTTCTCAGCTTCTAAGGAGAAAAATCCTGGCAAAGGCATTTTTCAGAAAATATCCTGGTGACACAGAACCCCGCCAGGAGCTGCCCTGCAGTGACTCAGTCGGGTCAAACCCTTCCTCCCAACACCTCGGTGGTGTTTGACACTTGCCCTGGCGGAGGCTGAGCTCTAATAATAACAACCCCCACATTTTCTAGAGCTTCGGGAAATCTCGGGCGGTTTTGCACAGCCTGGAGTCTATTTGGAGCTCAAGGCTTCTAAGGATGTGTCAAGGACGGAGAGTTTTGGTACCTGGGAAGGCATCATGGGAAGGGGCTGTTGCCAGGACAGCTCTGCTAAACCACACCGGCAGGAAAACGGTGATGGCTGAGTGAATTTGTCACTGTCAGGGTCTGGATTAAACACCCTGGGGGTGAGCAGGGCGTGCATCTCTCTCACAGCCCAAATTTCAGGGTGGGCATCTCTCTTACAGCCCTGATTTCAGGCTGGCCAGGGTAGGCGTCACTCACAGCCCTGATTTCAGGGTGTGCATCTCTCATAGCCCCAATTTCATGGAGTGCATCTCTCACAGCCCAAATTTCAGCCTGACCAGGGTGAGCATCTCTCTCACAGCACCAATTTCATCTCTCTCACAGCCCCAATTTCATCTCTCTCACAGCCCCGATTTCAGTACGAGCATCTCTCTCACAGCCCCAATTTCATGGAGTGCATCTCTCTCACAGCCCCAGTTTCAGGCTGGCCAGGGTGTGCATCTCTCTCACAGTCCAGATTTCAGGCTGAGCACCTCTCTCACAGCCCCCATTTCAGTACGAGCATCTCTCTCACAGCCCCAGTTTCATCTCTCTCACAGCCCCGGTTTCAGCCTGGCCAGGGCAGTTTGGGTTCTACATCCCCGTTCTGTGACGTTCCCCAGGGATGGGCAGGAAGGCGAGGTGGATCTGGGAAAGCCTCCAGCAGCTCAGGGCGTCACCAAACTGTGTCCCCACACTTGGAGCAGGTGCCCAAGCCCCGGGCAGGTGCGGGGAGGGAGCAGCGAGGCCGGGCCGGCTCCAGAGCAGCCCCGGGGCGCTCAGGGGGAAGCCCGGGAGCGCTGGAGCGAGCAGCACAGCCTTTGTCCCGGCTGGGTGTGCCCTTCCTGGCATACAATTCCCAGATTAGCCCGAGCAGCACTGCCAGCAGCTCCTGCGGCCCGTGACCGGGCTGGGAATGTCTGAGGGCTGTGGGAATGCTGAATGCTGGCTGTTGGATCTGTCTGAGCTCTGAGGGCTGGGGATGTTCTGGGGCCTGGGAATGCTCTGGGATCTGGGAATGTCTGAGGGCTGGGAATGCTGGCTAGGAATGCTCTCAGATGTGGGAATGTCTGAGGGCTGGGAATGTTCTCAGGGCTGGGAATGCTCTGGGATCTGGGAATGTCTGAGGGCTGTGAATGCTCTGGAGTCCAGTAATGCTCTGAGGGCTGAGAATGTTCTGAGGGCTGGGAATGTCTGAGGGTTGGGAATGTTCAGGGAATGCTGGGAATGCTTAAGGGCCAGGAATGTTCTGGGATCTGGGAATGTCTGAGGGTTGGGATTGCTCTCAGGTCTGGGAATGGCTCTGGGGCCTGGGAATGTCTCAGGCCTGGGAATGTTCTGGGGGGTGGGAATGTGCTCAGGCCTGGGAATGTTCTGAGGGCTGGGAATGTTCTGGGGGGTGGGAATGCACTTGGATCTGGGAATGCTCTGGGGTCTGGGAATGTTCTGAGGCCTGGGAATGTTCTGAGGGCTGGGAATGCTCTGGGATCTGGGAATGCTCTGAGAGGGGTTGCACAGCAGATCCTCCCCTCCAAAGCACCTCATGGGTCACTGCTGGACTTGTAAACGCCTCTAAATTTCAGCCTGAGGGGGGTTTGTGCAGGGTCAGCCCTCTGGCCATGGAAAGCCTCCATTCCCGTGGGGAATTCCTGACCCTGGCTGGCCCCAGCCAGCAGCACGCTCCTCCCGCAGGCCGGGACAGCCCGGGAGAGAGGAAAAAGCGATTTCCTTCGTCCTGTGCTCCTGCAGAGCCCAGAGCCAGCACAGGGGGACACCCCGGCGTGGGGACACCATGGGAAAGGTGCCCTGTCCCCATCGGGACCCCCAGAGGGAACCGGGATGAAACTCTGGGACAAACCTGGCCAACAACAGGGGATTGCTGCGTGGGGTTGTTACCATTCTGGGATTTGCTGAGGGTGCAGGAGGTGAATCCACGCACCCAAAAAACCCTGGCAAACCCCTTTGACCCGTGCAGAGCCGGTCCCTCGCTGTCCCACCGTGCTGTCCCCGCTGTCCCCTGGCCCGGAGCCGGAGCCAGCGGTGTCTGCATCTCCCAGCCGGGTTAGCCCGGCTCAGTTCGGCTCGCTGGGAAGTCGGAGAGGGCCACCTGGGGCTCCGAGGAGATTCAGAACCGCGGAATCCTCGGATGGGTTGGAATGGACCTTAAAGCCCACCCAGTGCCATGGCAGGCGTGAAAAAATGCGTGTATTTTATGATTGGCTTTTGGCAAACATTAAAATGAATATTGTATGTGTTGTGTTAGGAAGTGATGCTGTATTAATTCTCTTAAGTACTGTGTTAAATATAGTTTTAGGTTATAAAAAATGTTAAAATAGAAACTGTGCTATGTAAGATACTTTTTTAAAAGAAAGGACTTGCAGCGAGATAGCAGCCACAGGACACCCAAATCTTTCAGAGAAAGAGAATTTATTGCCCTCTTATCAGAAGAAACGAACTTCTTCCCACCTCGAAGGCGCTGTTAGGATTCAGAGGAAGAAGTTGAAGATGACCAGACAGAATCCTGTGTTTGAATGGAATTTATGCATCATGGATGAGGTGTATGAATATGCAACAGGCTGTTGTTTTTAAGGATTAATCCTCTGTTAACCATGGGTCCTTTTTTGGGCTCATGCTGCCCAGAAAAAGGTACCCGGACTGTCCGTAACTGTTTGTCTTTATTGTCTCATATTGTCCTAATTCAATTTGTCCAAATTGTTATTACTCTAATTGTATTACTATTTTTATAACCATTTTATTACTATTAAACTTTTAAAATGTTAAAAACAAGTTGAGTGGCGTTTTTCACAGCAGGGACACCTTCCACTGTCCCCGGCTGCTCCAACCTGGCCCTGGACACTCCCAGGGGCAGCCACAGCTTCTCTGGGCACCCTGTGCCAGGGCCTGCCCACCCTCACAGGGAGGAATTTCTGCTGAAATCCTGTCTGGCCCTGCCCCTGGCAGGTAATTTCTGTCCTGGCTCAGCTCCTGAGCAGCAGCACACCCCAGGGATTTGCAGGGCTCCCTGCAGCCCCGCTCAGGAGCGACTCCTCCCTTCCCATCCCATTCCCCGGGGCAGGAGCCTGCAGTGGAAACAGAACCGGGCAGGGATGATGTCAGTGCCGACAGTGTCCAGCAGCTCTGTTCTGATGGAACTGACACCAGCAGCTGAGCTGGGAAAAAACCTCTCCCTCTTCTCCCACCCTTCCCTCTCCCCTGGGCCATTTCATCGCCCGGAGCTCCTGGAATGCTCCGTGGCACGGGGCAGATGTGCCCTGGCACCCATGGGCCAAGCAGTCCCAAAAGCCAAGGGCTGCCCACTGCTGACCAGCAGGTCCCAAGGTTATTCCCTCATCAACTGAGAGGGATGGAAGAACCTCCAGGACACCCCTGGGGAACCACAGCGGAGCTGGGATCAGTTTTGTTCCTGGTTTTCCATCCTTACACCTTTTCCAAAGCCTGGGGGCACTGGGACCCTCCTCAGAGCATCCCAAGGTTATTCCCTCCTCAACTGGGAGGGATGGAAGAACTCCCAGGACACCCCTGGGGAGCCATGGCAGAGCTGGGATCAGTTTTGCTCGTGGTTCTCCATCCTTTCACCTTCTCCAAGGCCTGGGACCCTCCTCAGAGCATCCCCCACTCTCCCCATCCTCTCACCCACCTCACCTGAAGCCCTTTGCTGTCTGCTCATGTCGCCTCTTCCCCGGGGACACCTCTGCTTTTGGAGGCCCTGCACCTTCACCTGCTGACCAAAACAAGCCCAAAAAAAAAGGACAGTGACTCTCCCGAGCTGTCACCTCCCCTCCCTCTGTGGGAATTGAACTTCTCTCGGGAATGGCTGAGAGAGGATCCTCATATTCCAGATATTCCAAAGCCAAGGGACCCATTCCAGGCAGGAATCCCGGGGCAGAGCAGATCCCTCGGAGCGCTCCTGCCGGTCGGGTGATGCGATAATCGGCACTCAGGCTCTGCCCAGCCCCAAAGCTCCGCTGCTTATCTGGCATTTCCCAGCCCCAGCAGCGGCCCTGGCAGCGTCCCAAGGAGCGAGGAGAGGAAAAGCAGCTGGGGCAGATTGCTGAACCCTCCAGGGCTGAATCTCTCTCGAGCTGCTGCGATTTCCCCCAAATCTCCGCGGATTTCGAATTCCCTGAGGCGCTTGGTGGGAGCCGCCTCTGCCACCGGGGATTTGGGGTTTTTT
>NW_005054512.1:678028-678447 GCF_000277835.1 Geospiza fortis
AAGAATTGTAGGGCCCAGCCGTAAGGAAAAGCTCCTGGAGAAGCCCGGGAGGAGCCGAGGATGCCCGGGAGGGAGGATCTCCGGGGGTGACACGGGCTGTGCGGTACCAACCCCGCACCCGGCACCCCCCGAGCCGCGCAGGGACCGGGAGATGCTTCAGCTTCCCCCGAGGAACCCCCAGAACCCCCCAAAAAAATCCCCCGGAGCTCGGGGGTTGGTGCCTCTAGAGGGAGCTGAATAAATCTCAATAAAGCGCGGCTCTATCTATGGTCACTGGGGCTGGGTTTCTACTTGATTTTTTTTTCCTCTTCTTCTTTTCCCTCCTCCTCCTCGGCCCCGCGCGCTTCCTTTGCCCGGGCAGGAGGCAGGAAGGGAGCGGCCGGAGGGATGGAGCGGATCCCGGCAGGGGTGGGGGAGGG
>NW_005054512.1:678892-686100 GCF_000277835.1 Geospiza fortis
AACTGGGCAACCCTCAAACTGGGCAACCCTCAAACTGGGCAACCACTGAACTGTGCAACTACCAAACTGGGCAACCCTCAAACTACTGTGCAAACGAACTGGGCAAATGGCCCCAAACTGGCCAAATTTTGCTGCCCTGGGCAAGGGCAGGGGCAGGAGCGGGCCTGGCCCCGCTGGCCGGGCAGGGATGGGGTCAGGGATCCTGCGGGATCTCTGACCTGGAGGGATCGCTGCCAAAGCTCGTCCCAAGGGATGCTCCATCAATTTCCTGGCAGTCATAACACGTCAGGGGGTTCCAGAGCCCCGTGGCTGGGGTCAGATATGGGGATTGCAGCTGCTTTAACCCCTTGCAGCCTCCTACAGGACCCTCGTAGGGTGGATGAGACCCTGCAGCTCCCCTGGCACCCTCCCTTGAGCCCTGACTCAGACCTTGGAGGGTTTTCATTTCCTGCAGCCCCAGGCTGTCTCTGGGTGTTTGGGCGTCACCTCCTGGTTCACACCCTTGTTCCTGTGACAAAGCGGGAACAGGGAAGCTGGGAAGCAGGAGGAGCACGGGCAGCAGCTCTGGAAGCTGGAGAGGATGGCCTGAGGCACTCTGAGCCCTAGAGACGGGCAGTGAACTCTTCTGGGAGCCCACATGTGCATTTGGGGCCGGCAGAGGATGGTGACACCAGAGACAGGGCTGCAGCGTCACGTGTGACAGAGGAAACAGCGCTGCCAGGGCTCAGAAGGAAACCGAAAACAAAAGACCCTGCAGGGCTTCAGAAATGAAACTCAAGTTGAAAATCATGAGTCGTCTGCCTCTGGGTTCCTGTGCTGCACAGGCAGCCTGTGCTCCAGGAAGTCCTCACTCGTCACTCACTCATCCCAAGCAGGAAAAGTCCCTGTCACCCCTGGCCAGCCCTGTCACCCCTGAGCAGCCCTGGGCACTCCTGGGTCTCTGTGGGCACAGCCCTCTGCCCCACAGGCCAAGCTGGAAAAGCTCCAGAGGCTCCTGAGCTCTTTGCTGTGCGCACTCACACCCTGCCCAGCATCCTGTGCCACCTGAGCAGTGGCACTGCAGGGTACAGAGGAGATCCCCACTGTTCCCACAGCTCCAAGGAGCTGCTCCCAGCTTGGGAACAGCTCTGAGTCCTCCCAGTGCAGGTGGGCTCGGCCATGGGCTGGGATGGCAGAGGGGGAAGCACAGGACGCTCCTGAGTGGAGGAGATGGACACCATCCCAGAGGATCTGCACATCCCAAAGGATGGACACCATCCCAAAGGATCTGCACCATCCAGGGCATCTGCACATCCCAAAGCATGGACACCATCCAGGGGATCTGCACATCCCAAAGCATGGACACCATCCAAGGGATCTGCACCATCCCAAAGGATGGACACCATCCCAGAGATCTGCACCATCCCAGGGGATGGACACCATCCCAGAGGATCTGCACATCCCAAAGGATCTGCACCATCCCAGAGGATCTGCACATCCCAGGGCAGGGAATTCTGTGATTCTGAGAGCCAGGAGAGGCAGCTCTGCAGCTGATCTGGGCCAGTGGCCAGCAGGTCTCCCCAGGGATTTACTCCTGGTCTCAGCTGATGATCCTCACTGCATTCTCAGCTCTGTCTTGGATGGGGATGTTTGAGTTTGGGGAGGAAGGGGGAAATCCTGTCCTCCCATCCTCAGAGTGTAGGAAAAATCAGCATTTCCCTCCTGCTCACCAGGCTCAGGCCCCTGGGCAGCTGTGCAGGACCTCGTGATTTTCCCAGCTTTGCATGGGCTGTACTTCCTGCCTCCCATTTCTTTTTCCTTCTGAACAATCTCCAGTGTGGTGCCATGAGCTTGAGCTACCTTGTGCACTTCTCCTATACCCATGGGTGGTTATTTATCCCTACCCAGCACTTCTTTGTTTTTGTCCAGGATGCAATTTAAATTTTGGGGTGTCAGGAATTGTGTTTCAGGCTTGGTGCAGATGAGGAAAGCCCCCAGCTCAGCCCTGTGGAAGTGTGGGCTGGGAATATGCTCTGGAATGTCAGACAGCAGCAAGGAGCTGCCCTGATCCCAGTAATCCTGACAGGAACTTTGTGGCCTCAAGGAGCTCTGATGAGCCCTGAACTGCAGGTTTAGGACACCTGTGAACTTCAGGGAAAAGATGAGCTTTGTGTTTAGTTCTCGTTTATTTAATTTTCTTATTTTCTGAGAGGGGAAATGTAAAGAACAAGGGGAGTTAGAGGAAATTGGAGCCCTGGAGGAAATCAGGGCTCATCTCATGAAGATGTTATCAGGCAGCTCAGTGTAGTCACAGCCAGAAAGCCTCAGAGCTGCTGGAATATTTTTTTTCAGACTTGTAGAAAGCTCTGTGGTCTGGGCTGAGGAGGAGCTGGTGCAGCCCACAGCTTTTGGAAGCAGTAGGGAAGTCCCTGCTAGGTGTGAGGTCACTTTTAGGGACAAAAAATGAAGTCACATCAGCAATGAGATCCTCGTAGAAAGGGAAACCAGGGAGGTCATAGCGGAGCCACTCCAACCCCTCCTATGGGTACAGAATGAGTGTGCTGCGAGGGAGGAGCCAGCCCTGGAAGAGATAAAAGCACAGGGATCTGATCCTCGGGCTGTCAGGGACCACAGGGCTCCTCCAGGCACTCACCATCTCCATCCCCCTTCCAGGTGAAGCTGCCATCCCCAAATCTCTCTGCAATGGCCTCAGGGAATGAGGGGAATGAGAGACGCCGGGGGAGCCACAGCCTCAGCTCAGGTAAAGGGTTCTGGGGTGCTCTGGGTGCTCCCCTCCTCTTCAAACCTTGATTTTTTAATTCATTTCCCTGCTGTGTTCCTTTGGCAAGATGGGATTTCCTGTCTCCAGGGCTTTTTGCAAGGCTGGGGTAACAGATCAGCTCTGTAAGGAGCTGGATTGAACTGGGAGGTGCTCAGAGCTTTTGGGACATGCTGGGGGCTCGGAGCATCCTGGTGTAGAGGGAGGTGTTCCTGGGTGGAACTGGGCGAGGTTTGAGGTTCTTTTCCACCCAAAATAACCAAGGATTGTGTGCTTGGCATTGGATGGTCAGGTGGGCAGCAAGGTGGGATTGGAGGCACGGAGAGAACAAAATGCTGGGAGCTGTCTGGTGGTGTGCGTTTCCTTCCCTGAGCATGAGAGAGAGGGAGGTGTTTGGGATTGAAATCACAGAGGAAAACACAGATCTCAGCAGTCTGGGTGGCCTTGGGGTGACACCAGGTCCTGTGTGCCCTGGCAGGGCAGTGGTGACAAGCTGGGAGCAGGGCCACTGTCCCTATGTGAGCCCAGCCCAGCCCTGCCCTGGTTACTGGGTGAAACTGGGAATGGGGCTGGCAGGAGAAACCCTCAGCTCACCCCAGCAGGTGAAGGGTGGGACACGGTGACTCTGGTGCTGCTGGGCAGGTGAGGAGGGTAAATCACACACAGAGCAGACATGGAGCAGTTCCTTCCTTCCAGAGATCCCTGAGCAGCTCCAAACCTCCCCTTGGCACTGTTTGCCACCAGGCAAACCCTGATCCAGGTCCCTTGGGTGAGAGAGATCCCAAGACAATCCCAATGGGAATAGCACTTGTGGGAAGGAGGAATGTGTCCTCCTGTCCTGGTGTTCCTAAAAATAGCTCCAGGGATTTTTTTTTTTTTTGGTGCAGAGATTTCCTCTTGTGTCTGGCTGAGTGTTTGCCCTCCTCTCCCTGAAACTCTGACTCAGTTGGTTTCATTTTCTTGCTCTCCCCTTGGAACGTCACAGATTACAGCTCTCAGAAAGTGAAAGAGAGGGGAAATCAGGGAAAGCAGGAGCGCCAGGAGGACCTGGAGAGGGTTGTGAGGGTGCAGAGACACATGTGTGGGTCTGGAGAAGGTTCTGCGGGGTCATGTGTGGGTCTGGAGAAGGTTCTGTGGGGCCATGTGTGGGTCTGGAGAGGGTGCTGTGGGTGTAGGGACACCTATGTGGGTCTGGAGAGGGTTCTATGGAGACAAGGACAAATGTGTGGGTCTGGAGATGGTTCTGTGGGAATGGCCCCTTCCAAACTTGAGAATGGAGAGAGATGGCCTGATCTGTGTCCCTCTGGCCCTGCAGAAGGCCGAGTGGCGGAGGAGGCTGAGGAGGTGTTCTGGAGAGGGTTGTGAGGGGACAGAGACACGTGTGTGGGTCTGGAGAAGGTTCTGTGGGTGTAGGGACACCTGTGTGGCTCTGGAGAGGGTTGTGTGGGAACAGGGATACATGTGTTGGTCTGGAGAAGGTTGTATGGAGAACAAATGTGTGGGTCTGGAGATGGTTCTGTGGGGACAGGGACATATGTGAGTCTGGAGAGGGTTGTGAAGGTGCAGAGACACATGTGTGGGTCTAGAGAAGGTTCTGTGGGTGTAGGGACACTTAAGTGGTTCTGGAGAGCGTTGTGCGGAGACAAAGACAAATGTGTGTGTCTGGAGGAGGTTCTGTGGGAATGGCCTCTTCCAAACCTGAGAGTGGAGGTGGATGGCCCGATCTGTGTCCCTCTGGCCCTGCAGAAGGCCGCGTGGCAGAGGAGGCTGAGGAGGTGTTCCGCAGCTACGCCTTCTACCGCTACCAGCAGGAGCGCCAGGAGCGCGGCACGGAGCTGCCGCCCGACCCCGAGATCGAGCAGATCCAGCAGGACCTGCAGAGGTAAATCCCTGCTCCTACCCCTCCTCCTGAGCCAGGCCGAGCTCCGGAGCCCGGCCTGACTCCTCCTCACCCTGCAGCACTGAGAGCCAGGTGGGGCAGCGCCTGGCCATCATCGGGGATGACATCTACCGGCGCTACGACGCCGAGTTCCGCACCATGCTGGAGAGCCTGCAGCCCACCCGCCACAACGCCTACGAGCACTTCACCAAAATTGCCTCCAGGTAAAGCCTCAGAGCTCCTGGGCTGGGCTGGGGGTTCCCCCTGCAGGGGAAGGGAAGGGGAGGTCGGGTGTGGCCAGTGCTGTTGGTTAAACCCACACTCTGTTTGAGGTTCACCCTCCAGCCCTGCGAGCTTCCCAGGGTTATTCCTGTGTTTTCTGCCTGTCTGCACTGCTCCTATTATTGTCCCCTCCCAATCCTTGCCCAGCTGCCTGGGGTCCCTCAGGGGATGTCCCTGGGACACCCAGCCCGTGCCTGTCCCAGCTCCCCCTCTGGGGCACAACCAGCTCCTGCTGTCCCCTGCTCCAGGCTGGGACATCCCAGGGAACAGCCCCTGTTGGAGGTGGGATGGTCACAGAAATCATGGAATCATGGAATGGTTGGGTTGGAGGGACCCTGAAGACCATCTCGGTCCAACCCCTGCCATGGGCAGGATGCCACACACGAGGTGGCTCAGAGTCCCCACCCCACCTGGTCCTCATGGACACCTCGGTATGGAGGCTGCTCCACGGGCTGGCAGAGCCTGCAGGTGACACCCAGAGCCTGCAGGTGACACCCAAAGCCTGCAGGTGACACCCAAAGCACAGTGACGGGTGAGGAGTGAGGGCACAGACCTGGAAACCTTCCTGCCAGGACTTCCCAGGGAAGCTCGGATTGAGGAGGCACCAAGGGGTTCTGTCCGCAGGGAAATGCCCACCCCGGTCAGGCAGGATGGGTCTCTGGTCTCCTGTCACTCCTCCAAACACCTCTGGCTGTGACAGCCCTGTCCCTGTGCCCTCTGCTTGGTGTTTGTGTCTAATTCCTTCTTTTCTCCAGTGTTTAACTCCTTCCTTTCTGTCCTTTTCCTGCTCCCCTGCCCGGGCAGCCGCGCTGGCTGAGGCGGCAACACACGCAGGTAAATTAACCCCTGGTCACATTCAGGTAAATTAAATTAACCCTGTCCCTGTCCTTGTCACACTCAGGTTAATTAAATAACCTCTGTCCCTGTCCTTGTCACACTCAGGTAAACTAACCCTTGTCACACTCAGGTTAATTAAATAACCTCTGTCCCTGTCCTGGTCACACTCAGGTAAATTAACCCTTGTTGCACTCAGGTAAATTTGCAAATTGCTGGGGAGCTGCATTTTTCCCAGGAATGTTTGGATTCCCATGGAAAATTCTGAGCGCGGCTCCATTTCTGAGTCACTTCTCTCAACTCCCATGAAAAGATTTTCTATAATATCCAACCTAAGCTTTTCCTGGTACAATCTGGAGCCATTTCCTCAATGTTGGCTGCGCTGCTCAAGATTCCCCAGGGTAGGCAGCTGTTCCAAGGCTGGGCAACCCTTCTAGAGAAAAGATTTTCCCAAATATCCAAACTAAATTCTTCCTGGTACTACTTGGAGCTATGTCCTCAATCCTGATCATTTTGCTCAAGATTCCCCCGTGTAGGCAGCTGTTCCAAGGCCGGCCAACCCTTCCAGAGGAAAAAAATTCCAATAATATCCAACCTAAGCTTTTCCTGCTACAATCTGGGGCTGTTTCCTCGATCTTGATCGTTTTGCTCAAGATCCTTCAGCTTGACCAACCCTTCCAGAGGAAAAAAATTCCAATAATATCCAACCTAAGCTTTTCCTGCTACAATTTTGGGGCCATTTCCTCAATCTTGACAGCACTGCTCAAGATTCCCCAGTGCAGGCTGGCCAACCCTTTTAGAGAAAAAAAAATCCAGTAATATCCAACCTATGCTTTTCCTGGTACAATCTGGGGCCGTTTCTTCAATCTTGACTGCACTGCTCAAGATTCCCTGGTGTAGGCACGTGTTCCAAGGCAGGACAACCCTTCCACAGAACAAAAATTCCAACAATATCCAACCTAAGCTTTTCCTGGTACAATCTGGGGCCATTTCCTCAATCTTGACTGCCCTGCTCAAGATCCTCCAGCTTGGGTAGCTATTCCAAGGCAGGACAACCCTTCCACAGAACAAAAATTCCAACAATATCCAACCTAAGCTTTTCCTGGTACAATCTGGGGCCGTTTCCTCAATCTTGACCCCGCTGCTCGCGCTCCCCTGCCTGGCCAGCTCCGAGCTGGGGGCTCAGGGCAGGAATTCAGGCATCACCTGGGCTTTTTTTGCAGCCTGTTTGAGAGTGGCATCAACTGGGGCCGGGTGATCGCCCTGCTGGCCTTCGGGTACCGCCTGGCCATGCACGTGTGGCAGTGCGGGGTCAGCGGGTTCCTGCGGCGCATCGCGCGCTACGTCGGGGAATTCATGCTGCAGCACCGCATCGCCCGCTGGATCGCCCAGCAGGGAGGATGGGTGAGCATGGCGGGGCACACATGGGGCAGGTTTGGGGCAGGTTTGGGGCAG
>NW_005054512.1:686522-692719 GCF_000277835.1 Geospiza fortis
CCCCCCCGTGTCCCCTCCCTGGCAGGAGGCCGTGCAGAACCTGGACAATGTTTACGTGAAGTACTTGCTGGTGGCAGCCGCGGTGGTGGTGCTGGGGCACCTGGTGCTGCGGCGCTTCCTCACCCCCTGAGGGGGGCACCGAGCACCCCCTGCTCTGCCCCACACCCCCGGGACAGGGGGGACCCCAGGAACCTCCAGGAGAGAGCACGGCTGGAGGCTGGGAGCCTCCTGCTGCAGGGCCTGGGGGCTCTGCACCCCCACGAGAGGAATGGGGACAGGGGGGGCTCTGCTTGGTTGTGTTTGATGCCTCAAAAAGGTGCTGAGGAGGGGACATCTCTGGGAGGGGACATCTCTGGGATATGGTGTCTCTGGGAGGGAACATCGCTGAGACAGGGCATCTTTGGAATGGGACAGCTCTGGGATGAGGCATTTCTGGGATGAGGTATCTTTGGGATGGGAGATCTCTGGGATATGGTGTCTCTGGGATGGGGCATCCCTGGGAAGGGGCATCCCTGAGACAGGGCATGGAATGGGACATCTCTGGGATGAGGCATCTCTGGGATAGAGTGTCTCTGGGGTGGGGCATTTCTGGGAAGGGGCATCTCTGGGATGGGACATCCCTGGTCCCCCTGGCTGCTCAGGAGGAGCAGAGGGGTGTGACAATGCCAATGTGGCACACAGTGCCCCAGTGGCAGCGTGTGACAATGGCAGTGTGTGCCCCTGCTGGCTCCCGTGCCCCTGGGGCGGGAGCAGAGCCCCCTCCCCATCACTGACAGCTCCACCCCTGTGCCCCAGGGTGATCCCAGCCATGGCTGCTCCACCTCCTGCTGCTCCTGAGCCCAGCGCTTGAGCCTTTCCCAGCACTTTGAGCCTTTCCCAGCTCTTTGAGCCTTTCCCAGCACTTTGAGCCCTTCCCAGCCTTTCCATGGACAATCCCGCCCCTTTTCCATGAAAACCCTCCTGGCTGGAGCCCTGCAGCTCCTGGGGAGCACCAGCAGCTCCCCCAGCACTGAAACCTGAGGGTGCCAGGACTGGCGGTGTCCCTGCCCTCCTCCTGCCCCAGCTGGGCTCCCTGGCTCTTACTGGGAGCCACTGGAGCTCAGCCCATCCCCGGAGCAGGGACCAAGCTCCTCTGGGCAGGGATTTGTCCTGGTTCTGTTCCTGACCCATGCCTGAGTGATTTTGGGGTGAGGAGGGGAGCCAGCTCCTCTCTCCCATCCCAAACCTCCCTGATTTCTGCAGAGCAGGGAATTCCAGCTGGGTGTTCCCTGCGCTGCCCAAGCTGCAGATGAAGGATCCCTCCCTCTCCTCCCCTTGCAGGCTGAGCAGGACCAGCCTGCATTTTTTAACTCTCCCATTTCTCCTGTCCCTGCCTCTTTTTTTTTTTTTTAACAGAATAACCAACTTTTTTCAGCCTGCTTCCATATCTGAGCTTGGCATTTTGCTCCTGGCTGTTCCTGCAGGATCCCTTTTCCCTGATGGGAATGTGCTCAAGAGAAAAGCATTAAAATATTTGCTGCATTATTCCCGCTGCTGCTCGGTTGTGCAGGGCAGCACAACTTGGCTGTGCTCAGGTTTTGTGGCCACAATTTTCAGGTTTTGTGGCCACAATTCAGATTTTGTGCCCCCACCCCCCAGCTGCTTTGTCCCCTTGCAGGTCCATTTCTCGTCACAAAATTCCCATGGTGCCACCTTTTCTCCCAGCTTGGGAGAAGTTTAATCTCGAGTTTTAACTCGAGTTTAAAGCCCTTCCTCTGCTCTGAACCAGTTTAACCAGTACGATCCGTGCTTCCCCCTCCTCCCCAGCTCCTTTTTGGGTGCAAACGCCACCAGATGGAGCCTTTTGGCCACGATGGGTACGAGCCACCGGTCGTTATTTCCCTTTTTCCTCCTTAATCGACAAATCATCGTCGGTTCTCTGCTTGGGTTGTGTCCAGCAGGACTTGGAAAAAAATAAAAATCAGCTTTAGTTCACTACTTCAGACACAGTCCTGGAACTCCAGAGGATCAGGGAGAGCTTTTGGTGCTCATTTAATTCTCATTTCCCAGCTAAAACTCCCCCTTGCAGCTGTGAGGCCATAAAGGAGATTTTTTTTCAGATTTATGGGAAAGGACTGAGCCTTAGTGAAGCCCAGGACAGAGGGGAGAACTCTTCAATGGGTGCTGTACAAAGGAAATTTTCCATTTTATCCGTTTTTCTCAGGGGATTTGCAGAGGGAGGAGCCTCTCAGGATGTCAGTGCCTCTGCTCCCTCTGCTCTCAGCTCTCCCAACTTTCCTGGGGGGAAAAATGCTTGAACTGGGACTGGGAATGCTGAACTGGGGCTGGGAGGGCTGAACTGGGGCTGTGCCCCAGCCCTGCCAGCCCAAACCAGGGAGGAAAAAGGGCTTGGGGTGATTTCCTCTTGCTGCCCAGGAGGGGAGTGCAGGGCACAGAGAATTCCTGGGCTGGCAGGAGGAATTAATCCAGGAGGATTTCTCCAGGAGGAATTCACCCAGGAAGATTTATCCAGGAGGAATTAATCCAGGAGGATTTCTCCAGGAGGAATTCACCCAGGAAGATTTATCCAGGAGGAATTAATCCAGGAGGATTTCTCCAGGACGAATTAATCCAGGAGGAATTAATCCAGGAAGAATTCATCCAGGAGGATCCATCCAGGAGGAATTTATCCAGGAGGATTTCACCCAGGAGAATTTATCCAAGAGGAGTTGTCCAGGTGGATCCATCCAGGAGGATTTCTCCAGGAGGAATTTCTCCAGGAGGATTTCACCCAGGAGAATTTATTCAGGAGGAATTATCCAGGTGGATCCCTCCAGGAGGAATTTCTCCAGGGGGATTCATCCAGGAAAAATTCATCCAGGATAATTTATCCAGGAAGAATTGATCCAGGAGGATTCATCCAGGAGGAATTCCCCCAGGAGGATTTCTCCAGGAGAGTTTATCCAGGAGAATTTATCCAGTAGGAATTATCCAGGAGGATCCATCCAGGAGGAATTCATCCAGGAGGGAATTTCACCCAGGAGAATTTATCCAAGAGGAGTTGTCCAGGTGGATCCATCCAGGAGGATTTCTCCAGGACGATTCATCCAGGAAAAATCCATCCAGAATAATTTATCCCGGAGGATCCATCCAGGAGAATTTCTCCAGGAGGAATTCATCCCAGAGTTTCGGGTGATGCCTGGAAAAGGGCTGAGAACCCAAAGGAGTTTCATTTACTCCCCTTGAGCCTTTTTTTCCTCTTTTTACACCTTTTGAGCCTCTTCACTCCAACTGAGCCGATCTGAGGGCGGTTTTGATCCCACCCTCTCCCTCCTGGATGCATCCTGGATGGAGGAGCCTGTCCCTGCTCTCTGTCCCCTCCCCAGGCCCCAGGAGGACCCAGCTGTCCCCAGGGCTCTAAGGGACACTTTGTGGTGGCCCTGGAAGGGTGGGACAATGACACCAACCTTGTTTTTCCAGGGGGAGAAGAGGGGGAATGCACAGGTTGTCCCTTTGCACTGTGTGGGACACGCCGAGGTGGCTTTGACCTGCAAAAAAAAAACCACACAAAAAAAACCAAACCAAAAGCGTGTGTTTTGACAGATAATCTGTTTTTAAATGATGTAATATATAAGAAATATCTATCTATGTCAAAATAAAAATGGTACACTGAGTGCAAACTCACCTGGCTGTGTGCAGGATTTGCTTCCAGAAGCTTCCAGGGGTTTTGCTCCTCACTCCACGAGCTCCCCAGCCTCAGCTGCCCCCTTAATTTTGGGATCCCAGGTCTCCTTTAGCTTTTTTTTTTCCAGAGTGAGGAGTTAAAAGGGAGAGAAATCTGCTGCTGCTGCTGCAGCTTCTTGTGCCACCCCTGAGCTGCAGAGCCTCCCTGGAGAGGATTTGGGGATGGAAAAGGGGAAATTGGGGTGGAAAATGGGAGATTTTGGGGATGAAGGGGGGAGAATGTGAGGATGGAAGAGGGAAGACTGTGGGGATGGAGAGGGAGAAATTCGTGGGATGAAGAAGGGAGAATGTGGGGATGGAAGAGGGGAGGATTTGAGGATGGAAGAGGGAGAAATTTGTGAGATGGAGATGGGAAATTGTGGGGATGGAAAAGGGGAGATTGGGGTGGAAAATGGGAGGTTTTGGGGATGAAGGGGGGAGAATGTGAGGATGGAAGAGGGAAAACTGTGGGGATGGAGAGGGAGAAATTCATGGGATGGAGAGGGGAAATTGTGGGGATGGGGAGGGAAAGATTTTTGGGCTGGAGAGAAGTTTTGGGGATGAGGAGGGAGATATTTTTGGGGTGGAGAGGGGAATTTGTGGGGATGGATGATGGGAGATTTTGGGGACGGAAAGGGAGATGTTTTTGGGGTGGAAAGGGGAAGTTTTGGGGATGGAGAGGGAGATGGTTTTGGGGTGAAGAGGGGAATTTGTGGGGATGGAAGATGGGAGATTTTGGGGATGGGGAGGGAAAGATTTTTGGGGTGGAGAGGGGAATTTGTGGGGATGAAGAGGGAGTTTTTTTGGGGTGGAAAGGAGAAGTTTTGGGGATGGAAAGGGAGATGTTTTTGGGGTGGAGAGGGGAATTTATGGGGATGGATGATGGGAGATTTTGGGGATGGAAAGGGAGATATTTTTGGGGTGGAGAGGGGAATTTTTGGGGATGGAAGATTTTGGGGATGTCCAAGCAGCTGCTCCACCTGCCCAGGGGTCCCTGGGCTGGGCTTTTGGGATGCCAGGAGGGTGGAACAGGATTCCTGCCAGGATTAATCCCTGGGAATGCGCTGGGAGCAGAGCAGGGAGGGAAGCTTGGGATAAAAACTGCTGCAGGAGGAGCAGGGGGCTCAGGATTTCCACAGAACCCGCCAGGAGCAGATTAAAGATTGGAATCCAAAGGAATATATCCCACTCCAGCCCCTGGGGGTTATAAATAACCAAAAACCTCGCCCAGCTCTGCCCCTTTGGGATCTCCAGAGGATTCCCAGAGCCTGGAGCTGCCTCTGGGAGAGCAAAGGGTGAAATTAAAGGGAGGAGAAATGGCCCCAATTAAAGAGGCAGCTGCTCCCCTAATCCACTTTGTGCCCTGCCCCAAACCCAGATCCTGCTCCTAATTAAATCACCAAAATAATAAAAAAAAATAATTAAGGGCACACTGTCACTGCAGTGTTTGCCTTTGGCCATTCAGATTTGGGATTGACCCCAAAGAGAAACCAGGGCCGGGTGCCAAGGGAGGTCTGGAGATGGAATTTGAGTCAAGTGTCTCCAAAACTGGGTCACACCCCAAAAACCCCGAGTTTTGTGAGAATAAAGCTCTTTCAAACCCTAAAACCCCTCAGTTTTGTGGGAATAAGGGTTTCTCAAACCCCACAACTCCCAAGTTTTGTGGGAATAAAGGTTTCCATACTCCAAAACCCCTCAGTTTTTTGGGAATAAAGGCTTCTCAAACCCCAAAACTCCATGTTCTGTGGGAATAAAGCTCTTTCAAACCTTAAAACACCCAAGTTTTATGAGAATGAAGCTTTTTCAAACTCCAAAATACCTGAGTTTTGCGCCAATAAAACTCTTTCAAACCCCCAAATCCCCCAAGTTTTGTGGGAATAAAGCTTTCCATATTCCAAAACCCCAAGTTGCTATGGGAATAAAGATTTCCAAATCCCAAAACCCCCAAGTTTTGTGGGAATAAAGATTTCCAAACCCCAAAACCCTCAAGTTTTTATGGGAATAAAGGTTTTCCTAGATAATTTCCAGGGCACAAAGTGAAAGGCAGTGGGCAGGAGCTGGGAGAACACTCTTGTTTTTCTCATTTCCCTTTTCCAAACAGAATCCTTCCCTGCCAGGCACGTTTCCCTCATTGGCAAATGCCTGGAAATACAAGATATTTTTGTATATTTTTCTGCATTTTGTATATTTTTCTGCATTTTGTATATTTTTGAAATAAGGTGTGGCGACTGAAGGCCCTGGAATAGAAATGACATTGTTGAGAGACAGATCGAACTAAAAATAAGTTTTTAATAAGTTTTAAAAGACGCCTTTGCAAAAAAAGACCAGGCATTTTAGAGAATTAGAAATATTAGAAATATCTTTTAAACATTAAAAGATATTTATGTAAAAGATGTGCTGTAGCAGGACTAGGTGGGGTTAAAATACAGGTGATTGGGATTAGAAGTAATTTATTATTATAGTAATTATTATGACTAATATATAGTATATAATAT
>NW_005054512.1:693118-694159 GCF_000277835.1 Geospiza fortis
GGGGGGCGGGGGCCGCTGGAATTCGCCCCTGTGGCCGCGGAGCAGCGGCTCCTGCAGGCAGATAAGGGCGAGCCCGGCCCGGCGTTATCAGAGCACGCAGCTCCTGCCAGCCCCTTTCTGTCCCCTCCAGCCCCTTTCTGTCCCTGAAGCCCCTTCCAGCCTCATGCAGCCAGCTCCAACCCATTTCCATTCCTCCCTTTCCATCCCACATTTCCATCCCCTCCTTTGCATCCGTCCCACCTTTCCATCCTCCCTTTCCATCTCCCCTTTCCATCCCTCATTTCCATCCCCTTTTTCCATCCCCCATTTTCATCCTCCCTTCCCATTCCTCCCTCTCTATCCCTCCTTTTCCCTCCCTCCCTTCTCATCCCTCATTTCCATCCCCGCTTTCCATCTCTCCCTTTCCATCCCCCCTTTTCATCCTCCCTTCCCATCCCTCCCTCTCCGTCTCTCCATCCTCCCTTTTCATTCCCCTCTTTCCATCTCCCCTTTCCCATCCCTTATTTCCATCCCCCCTTTCCAGCCCTTTCCAACCCCTGTGCACCCCAGCCCATCCCTTAGGCAGGGTTTCAGAGCGCACCAAAACTGAATTTTGTTTCAGAACACACCAAAACTGAACTTTCATCCCCAAAATCGATCCGTTCAAAACTCCCCTCCAGCGGGGAGGAGGTGGACATCCAGCTCCCTGCTCGTTCCACATCCAGTCTGAAGGGCTGGGGGCTTTTCCACATGGAAAAACCCCAACTGAACAGTTGGAAATTCCTGTATCCCTTCACATGAGCCGGGATTTTTGTGTCAGCATCACAAAAAAGAAAGCAAACACCGAAAAAAAAATTTAAAACCCTAAAAAAACCAAACCAAAATAAACAACAACACCAAAACAAGCATCCCTTCACGTGATCCAGGATTTTTATGTCAGCATCACACACACACATAAAAATTATAATATATATCATAATATAATATAATATTATATATAATTATATAATATATATTATAATATGATTATAATATATCATAATATGATATAATATAATATAT
>NW_005054512.1:694205-694387 GCF_000277835.1 Geospiza fortis
TATAAATTAAAAAAATTTAAAAAACAAAAAAAACCCCAAAACCAAACAACAAAAAGAAATACCAACAAAAGACCCCACAAAACAAATAAAATATTTTAATAAAATTAAAAGTATGGTGGTGCTTTGGTTTGTTTTTTGGAGTTTTTTTTCCAGTGCAGCACAAGGAAACATTTCCTGCTGCA
>NW_005054512.1:694397-694988 GCF_000277835.1 Geospiza fortis
TCACAGGGGTGGCCACCAGGGTCCTGCCTGTCCCTGCCACGTCCTTGGTGGCAGCCAGGAGTCCCCATCCCCATCCCCATCCCCATCCCGGTCCTTTATTGCCGCTGTAAATCAGGGAAGCTCCGGCGGCTTCCAGGAGCTCTGCAGATTTATGGCAGGAGCTGACCCTGCATCTCTATTTCCAAATCTAGGGCGGATTGAAATATGCTGCTTTTCAATCATATATTCAGGTTAACGGGGCCCTTCTGTGGGAGCGATGAATCCTGCGCGGAGCGAGCCCCGGCGGGCAGGACGTGCGGGGGTTGCTAAGGAGAGCAAAACAAACAGCGTTGTGTAACTGAGCTCCCTGCCCGGGATGCTGCACAGCCAGGATCCCAAATCCCTGCGGCCCCAGCCCCGGGGTGGACACGGTGCCACTGCAGAGCAGCCTCAGCCAAGCCTGGGTCGCTCACAAATCATCCAAAGCTGGAATATCGAGGTGGAAATCCATGGGAAGAGGAGGAAACCATCTCCACATCCCCAAATTCCCCATCTTCCATCCCCCAGAATCTCCCATCTTCCATCCCCACAAATTCCCCATCTTCCATCCCC
>NW_005054512.1:695121-699317 GCF_000277835.1 Geospiza fortis
CCCATCTTCCACCCCCGTAAACCCCCCTCTCCATCCTCAGAAATCCCCCTCTCCATCCTCAGAAATTCCCCTCTCCATCCTCAGAAATCCCCCTCTCCATCCCCACAAATTCCCCATCTTCCATCCCTGTAAATCCCCCTCTCCATCCCCACAAATTCCCCATCTCCATTCCCAAAATCTCCCATCTTCCATCCCCACAAATTCCCCATCTCCATCCCACAAATCTCTCCCTCTCCATCCTCACAAATTTCCCATCTCCATCCCGACAAATCCCCCTTTTCCAGAGCATTCCCAGGGCTGTTTCCTGCTCCAGCACGTGCAGGAGGAACTTTTAGGCCTGGAACTGCCCCTGTTGTTTTTTCCCTCCTCCCATTTTCTGTTCCCCCATCACCAGCAGCATTCCCAGCTCCACACATTCACAGATCCTTGGGATTTGACCCTCAGCTTCTCCATCTTCAATTCCACACATTCCATTCCAAACCAGCCTGGGCACACTCCTGCCAAACCTGTGGGATTGGGACAAAAATCTCCAGCTGAAAATTGTCAAATTTTGTGCTTTTTCTTTTTTTGCCAGAGCTGGTGGGGGCAGCAGGGGCTGACTGGGATGGAAACCGTTTGGGCTCTTTTAGGAGCTGCATGGTTCCATGACACAAATTTCCAGTCACAAATAGCAACAGGCTCTGGGAGGAGATGCAGGAGGCTGGGCTGTGATTAACGAGCTCTGCATCTGTCACTGGAGCTGGGAATTCCACTGGAGCAACCCACGGCAGGGCAGCATTCAGGCTGGCTGAAAATCTGGCTTTTCACAGCAGTTTTTTCGCCCTCTTTCTCTCTCCTCCCATGAAAAAAAAATCATTGCCTTGGGAGCTCAGTGAAAGAGGAGATTTTCCTGATTCCTGTTGCAGCAGCAAAATCCCAGCTTGTGAGGAGCCAGCCCTGCTCCTTCCTCCATGAAATCCAGGTAATGACCCAGAACTGCTGGGAATTAGTGTTTCATTTTGCCAGCCCTGCCAGACAGCTCCCTAATGGAAATTGATTTCTGGCTTCTCCCTCTGCCATTTCACACACCCCTGGAGCAGCTTCGTTTTACCTGCCAGGGAAAGTTCGGCCAAAGAGCTGCACAGGTGGTCCCAGGAAGCACCTGGTTAATTATTGGGGTGTTAATGAGGGCCTGGGGGAGGCTGGGACAGGCCAGGAGGGTGGCAGGGACACCCCATGAGTGTGGCAGGGGTGAATGTCACTGTGAATGTGACAGGGATGCCCCATGAACGTTGCAGGGACACCCCATGAGTGTGACAAGGACACAGAGGGAATTTGACAGGGACACCCTGTGGATGTAGCAGGGACACCCCAGAATGTGACAGTGACATTCCATGTCTATGGCAGGGACACCACTTACATGCAGAAGGGACACCCATGAGTGTGACAGGGACGTCCCATGAGTGTGACAGGCAGGGACAGCCTCTGAACGTGATGGTGACACCCTGTGAGGTGCCAGGACACCCCCTGAATGTGACGGGGACACCCCACAGTGCAGCAGCTCCTGCCCTGTGCCCACAGCAGGGACACACTCTGGGATGTGCCCTCAGCTGGAGGATCTGGGTCCATCCTGGTGGTGACAGCTCCAAAGCCACCGTGCCCTTGCTGGGCTCCACCATCCCGAATTCCTGGTGATTGTCCCCAGGCTCCACCATCCTGAATTCCCAGTGATTGTCCCCGGATTCCACCATCCCAAACTCCCAGAGATTGTCCTGGGGCTCCACCATCCCAAACTCCTAATGATTGTCCCCAGGCTCCACCATCCTGAATTCCCAATGATTGTCCCTGGGCCCCTGCACCCCAAACTCCCGGAGATTGTCCTGGGGCTCCAGCATCCCAAATTCTGGGCTCCACCATCCCAAATTCCCAGTGAGCGTCCCCAGGCTCCACCATCCTGAATTCCCAATGATTGTCCCTGGATCCCAGAACCCCAAATTCCTGGCAATTGTCCCCAAGCTCCACCATCTCAAATTCCCAGTGATTGTCCCCAAGCTCCATTACCCCAACTCCCAGTGACTGTCCCCAGAGCTCCAGCAGCCCAAATTCCCAATCATCGTCCCCAGGCTCCACCATCCCAAATTCCCAGCGATTGTCCCCAGGTTCCAGCACCCAAAATTCCCAATAACTGTCCCCAAGCTCCACTACCCCAAATTCCCAGCAATTGTCCCCAAGCTCCAGCACCCCAAACTCTCAATGATTTTCCCCAGGCTTCACCATCCCAAATTCCCAGTGATTGTCCCCAGGTCCCAGCACCCCAAACTCCCAATAATTGTCCCCAGGTTCCATTACCCCAAATTCCCAGCGACTGTCCCCAAGCTCCAGCACCCCAAACTCCCAGTGCTGTCCCCAGCAGCAGCTCCCAGTTTAATCAGCCCCAGCCCCAGCTCCCCGCCCAGTTTGGGGCCGTTTGGGTAAAACGCGGCTGCAGCTGCAGCGCTCGGGGTTCGCAGCGGGGACAGCCCGTCCTGGATGTCCCAGCCCTTCCCTCGGCCAGGCACAGCGAGGCACTGACCCAGGTAAGGCTCAGGCAGCTGAGAAAAACCAAAAGAAGGTTTTCCAACCCTCCTTCCCCTCTGCAGCCCCAAAGGATTTGGGGGAAATTCGGTATTTTCCCATATTCTGTCCCTGCGGTGTGTGTGGGGAGCAGAACGGGGCAGGGCTGGGTCACATTTAGAGCAGAACTGGATTTGGAGCAGTTTTCAGAATTGAATTTGGGGCAGAACTGAATTTGGGGCAGTTTTCAGAACTGAATTTGGGGCAGCTTTCAGAACTGAATTTGGGGCAGAACTGAATTTGGGGCAGTTTTCAGAACTGAATTTGGGGCAGCTTTCAGAACTGAATTTGGGTCAGTTTTCAGCAGTTTCCTGGTTCTGTGGGTACTTTGAGAGCGCCATGAACTGTCAGGTGAAGGGATTGTCGCTTGAGGCGGTGTTCGGGGTGTTTGTTCCTCGGTGAGGTGGGAATTTGGCATTCCCAAGCACGGTGTGGTGACAACAATAACAATGAGCTAATTAGCAGAGTGTTAATTGTGAGCTGAAATCCAAGCAGAGCCGGTGGAGCTCAGTCCCATCCTCTATTCCCCATTTCCCTGGGACGTGCTCCGGGACATTTCCCTGGCTCAGGGGCTGCTCCTCCTGCATTCCTAAATCCCAAACCCTCCCAGGTGCGTTTGGTGCCCGTGCTGAGAGCTCAGAACTGCTCTGCTGGCAGCTCCTGCCTGGCCTTCCTGACGAATCTTAATGGGGCTTTCATTCCTGCGCGGATCCCAAGGGAAGGGGAATTTGGGGAGGATGGAAGAGTGGCAGGTTTGGAGCTCTGCAGGGGAAGATGCAGGACAGACACTGAATTCTGGATGTGTCCTGGTCTTACCCTGCATTGTGTGGGAACAGTTTTATTATTAAAGAAAATTTCCCTTATTTTTATACAAAAGGAACTCAAATTCAGAACCTCCCCCTGTGCAAAGGTGAGAGCTCTCTCTGCTGTGGGTTCCTGAAGCTGCTGGAAGGGTTTTTCTGTCACAGGCCTCTTTTAAAATAGAACTTAAAATAGAAATCCACGTTGAAAAATCGTGGGGAAGTCTGGATGGAGTTTGGGTTTTCATCCTGAGGGCAGCAGAGAAGGGGGAGCAGCTCCAGGAGGCGCCTCAGAGCCTGCCAGCCCCAGGAGCAGGGATGGGGACAGCCCAAACACCAGAATATTGCAGGAAAGAGGGGAAAAGTCAGGGGGAAAACATCCCAGACTGGAATAATCCCCGTTTCACAGAGGGCTGAACACATTAAATCATTTCCGCCTGCCTTAGGGGATGAAGCGCAACACGGAATTAGAGGATGGAAGGAGGGAAAAAAACCATCCTTGAAAAGTGATGCTGTGAATTTGCTTTTAACTTAGAGCACAAAAAGAGCAATTTCAAGCTCCTGAGGGAGGATGTGGGCTTACACCGTGGGCTTCACCGTCCTGCCCCACGTTGGAGGATTCCTTGGCTGGTTCCTGAACAGGAAGGAGATCCCAGCGTGGTACGAGAAGCTGAAAAAACCTTCCTGGTGCCCGTCCCGCAGGGTGTTCCCTGTGGCCTGGACCATGCTGTACACGGGCATGGGGTGAGTGTCCTGTCCTGCTGTCCTGCTGTCCTGCTGTCCTGCTGTCCTGCTGTCCTGCTG
>NW_005054512.1:699399-701281 GCF_000277835.1 Geospiza fortis
CCGGGGGTGCCCGTGCCGGGTGTGCCCCTGCCAGGTGTGTCCCTGTCCCAGCCAGGTGTGTCCCAGCCAGGTGTGTCCCAGCCAGGTGTGACCCTGTCAGATGTGTCCCTGTCCCAGCCAGGTGTGACCCCATCCCAGCCAGGTGTGTCCCAGCCAGGTGTGGCCCTGGCACGCTGCAGGCAGGGACACAGCCTGGGGGATGCCACCACCAGCCGTGGCACTGGGCAGGGGCCAGGAGCCGCTCTGGTGGGACAGGGGAGATTTGGGAGGAAGGGAGGGACAGGGAATTGTGGAATGGAACCAAGGAAGAGCCCGAGCTGCAAGCCCAGTGCAGATGGATGATCCCAAAATCCCTCCCTGGAGTGATGTCCAAACTCTCTGGGGCTCTGGCAGCCCCGGGGCTGTGCCCATCCCTGGGGAGCCTGGGCAGTGCCCAGCACCCTCTGGGGGAAGATTTCCAACCCAATTCCCCTGATTTCCAACCTAACCCAGCCCAGAGCTGTGCCCTGGGCCCTGTCCCTGCTCCCAGCGCCTGGGTCCTGCTCTGCTGCCAGTCTCTGCTGGGGCAAACACAGCAGCAGGAAGGGCTCTGTCCCTGCCCAGGCTGGCACTAACCGCTGTCCCTCCCCACAGCTACGCCTCCTACCTGGTGTGGAACGACCTGGGGGGCTGCAGCAGCAAGGCCATCGTCCCCATGGGGCTCTACGGGGCTCAGCTGGTGCTCAACTGGGCATGGCCACCCTTGTTCTTCGGTGCCCACAACCTCAGCATGGTAATGGGGCTTCCCTGCCTGCTTTGGGGCGCTTTGGGGCCGTGCTGAGGGGAATGATGTGGGAATTTGGGGCTGCAGCCCCACACAAGGGTATCAGCCCCTCCAGGCTCGCTGTGATAGCCGGGGTGGGGATGGGGCTGGGCCCTGCCAGGGCTGCACCCCCCAGTTAAGGGTCGGGGCTGGGAGATAAAGCCCTTTGTGGGGTCACACCCTGGGTGACAACAGCGCTGTCACATCCCCACTGGGAACAGCTCTGGGCTTTTATCGGGCACAGCCAGGGCGGGGCTGGGCACTGCCACACCCGGGCTGGGCCACCAGGTGTGATCAGAGCCCAGGGACAACATCGACGGTCGGGGTCTCTGCAGTGCCAGCCCCCCATCCCCGTCCCACTTCCCCAGGTGTTTTGGAGAATTTGTTCAGTGGCCACCATCAGGAGCAGGTTGTGTCAGCAAAGGGGACATGGCCATGAGCAGGGTGTTCATCTGCAGGACGTGATAATGAGATGAGCAGAGAGGAGCACATTAATTATTCATGATATGACACACTCAGATGTCACTGAGCAGAGCCCAGGGACAACACTGGGGATCGGGGTCTCTCCAGTGCTAGCCCCCCATCCCTGCCCCAGTTGCCCACCTGTACCCGGGTATTTTGGAAAGTTTGTTCAGTGGCCACTGTCAGGAGCAGGTTGTGTCAGCAAAGGGGACACTGGCCATGAGCAGGGTGTTCATCTGCAGGATTCCATAACGAGCGGAGATGAGCACATTAATTAATGTGGGCTCGTGTTGTGACACACTCAGATGTCACTGAGCAGAGCCCAGGGACAACACTGGGGGTCGGGGTCTCTCCAGCGCCAGTCCCCCAATCCCTGCCCCAGCTCTCCCAATCCCTGACCCAGTTCCCCCATCCCTGCCCCATCCCTGCCCCAGTTCCCCCATCCCTGCCCCATCCCTGCCCCAGTTCCCCCATCCCTGCCCCATCCCTGCCCCAGTTCCCCCATCCCTGCCCCATCCCTGCCCCAGTTCCCCCATCCCTGCTCCATCCCTGCCCCAGTTCCTCCATCCCTGCCCCAGTTCCTCCATCCCTGCCCCAGTTCCTCCATCCCTGCCCCCG
>NW_005054512.1:701717-717091 GCF_000277835.1 Geospiza fortis
CGATGTGCTGTGCCTGGCCGGGCTGGCCCTGGGCACGCTGTGCTCCTGGTACCGCATCAACCGGCTGGCAGCGCTGCTGCTGCTGCCCTACCTGGGCTGGCTGGCCATGGCCACCTGCCTCAGCATCCGCATCTGGAAGGACAACCCCCAGCAGAAATCGGCCAAGAGCGACTAAAATCCCTTTTTGTGTCCTTAACCGGCCTGAGGTGTGCCGAATTTTCAGGGGGGAAAAAAGTGTGTTCACTTTGTCCCTCGATGAGGGGGAGAGAGAAATGATGCATTTGACTTTATTTTTTTTATATATAAATATATATATAACTTGATTTTTAAAAAGAAATTACTTGATTTTTTTTAAAGTGGATCTTCTCCCCGGCACTGGCTGTAATTAATTGGGGCTTGTAATTAATTTGGGCTGTGACTGGGGCTGTAATTGGGGTTGGGGGGGCTCAACTGGGGCTGTAAAATTGTAATAAATGGTATTTGCTTTGAATAAAACAAGCCATTGGTTCTTTGGAGAAGAAATAAATAAATCTGAGTTTTTTCTCATTGGACTGGTTTGGGGTGAGGCTCCCAAAAGGGATCCAGGGATGGGATTTGGGAAGGCTCCAGAGGTGGATTCATTCCTGGGGCAGCTTTGGAACAACCAAGCTGCCCAAAGTCCCTCCTTGGGGACATCCCTGTCACAGGCTCCTCTGTGCCACCAGCCCAGCAAAAATTTGGTGATTCTGTCACTTTGATCCATTATTTTTTCCCCCCCTGGCTCGGGATTTCTCTCCCCAGGGCTGCGTGTCCCAAGGAGAAGCTGCAGGAAAAGGCTGGGAGTCTTTTTGATGCAGCACCGGTGACATCAAGAAAAAAAAAGAAAATAGGAGAAGAAAATAAAAGAAAAAAAAATAAATAAAAATAAATTTAAAAAATTAAAAATAAATAAAATAAATTTTTAAAAAATAAATTAAAAAAATAAATAAAATAAATTTTAAAAAAGAAATAAAAAAAGAAATCCTATAACACTTCAGGCTTTCTCTTCTGGGCTCTGGCTGCACGTTGGATTTGGGGGAGTTCAGGCTGATTTTGGCTGCGCCCATCCTGAACAGGGATGAGCAAGGCCATGCAGAGAAGGCAGGGAGGATTAAAGGAGCCTTTATCTCCTTTTGGAAAGGGGAGAGAATTATTTAAATCCCATTTAAATTGATGCCTCTGGATCTGGCTCATACCTGCAACCCTTTAATAACATTTCCAATTAGATGAATGCATATTTGATCAGCTTTCATAAATTGGGTCGATCTCCTCTTCCCACTTTTTTCCTGCAGGCAAACGAAAATCTGAAATGAAGATTAATAGATTTTTTCCCAGCTGCTGGGACTGGCTGCCTTGTTCTTGTTTTCCTTCCAGTTTCTCCTCTTCCCAGCCCACCTGTAAATGCAGAAAGAGCTTTTCTTTGCCTCCTGCCTCTTCTCACAGGCAGCAAAAATAGCAAATATTCCTCCCTGTGCTATCCAGAGCAACTTGAAATCAATTGGGAAAATTAAATTCAGTCAGACACCCTCCTGTATTAATATTTAAAGCATCATTTGGTGCATTTGCTGTTTAAACAGATACACTGAACCCCCTTGCATAAAAATAACTTTAATGACATCTCAAAGTCATCGGGAAGGTTTCTTGCCCAGACTTTGCAGCGCAGCCCCAAAGCAGCTTTGGTTCCACAGAATCCTGGAATTCTGGAATGGTTTGGGATGGAAGGGAAATGAAGGATCACCCCCTGGCAGCGGCAGGGACCCCTCCCACTGTCCCAGGTCTGTCCAAGCCCTGTCCAAGCTCTTGTTTGTACAGCCCCAACCCCAGATTTGCCTTTGGAATGGGCAAATTCCTTTCCCTTTTCCCTTGCCTTTTCCCTTTCCTTTTCCCTTTCCTTTCCTTTCCTTTCCTTCCCTTCCCGTCCCTTCCCTTCCCTTCCCTTCCCTTCCCTTCCCTTCCCTTCCCTTCCCTTCCCTTCCCTTCCCTTCCCTTCCCTTCCCTTCCCTTCCCTTCCCTTCCCTTCCCTTCCCTTCCCTTCCCTTCCCTTCCCTTCCCTTCCCTTCCCTTCCCTTCCCTTCCCTTCCCTTCCCTACCCTTTCCCCCCTTTTTCCTTTTCCCCCCTTTTCCTTCCCCCCTTTTTCCCTTGCCATTTCTCTCTCCTTTCCCCCTTTTTCCTTCTGCTTTTCCCTTTCCTATTTTCCCTTTCCTTTCCCCCTTTTTCCTCTCCCCATTTCCCTTTCCCCATTTCCCTTTCCCCCTTTTTCCTTTCCCTTTTCTCTTTCCTATTTTCCCTTTCCTTCCCCCCCTTCCTTCCATCTGAGAAGGACTCAGAACTCTTCAGTTCTCGTTCTCAAGGTTGTTTATTGTTTCTTATCGATAAAATTCTTTCTCCCACCCGCCGAGGTCTGTCTGGCAGGTCGGGTTGAGGCACACTGGTGTTATCTTTTTATACTAAAAACTACATGTACATTATTTACAATAACTTCCCAATACCTATCACCTGTGTTAGACAGTGAGCTTCTGCTCTAAACCAATCTAAAAGTGTCAGCATCACAGCAGAAGATGGAGGCCAGGAAGAAGAAGGAAAAAGAACAAGGCACACCCAAATTCCTCCATCTTGGGACCCCGAGCCCCCATTCTAAAAACCCAAAAAATCGATTTTTCACCCTGTGATAAGCTATTATTCTACTTCAACTTTCTTGACTTGTAATCCTTCATATAAAGGTTGCTAATTGTTTTTTTCCATGGGTCAAAATCAAAGGCACAGCGACCCCAAGCCCCCATTCTAAAAACCCCAAAAATTTATTTTTCACCCCGTGACAAACTAACTGTCATTCTACTTAAACTTTCTTGTAATCCTTCATATAAAGCTTGCTAATTGTTTTTTCCAAGGGCTAAATCAAAGGCACAGGGGTCTTGGGCTCTGTGCCAAGGTCTCTGAGCCCCCTGGGCAGCCAGAGGAATTTCCTGGGTTCTGACAAGGCAGGAGGAGAGGGCCAAAGGAAGGGAGGAAGGAAGGGAAGGTGTCAGTGTTTATTTATTTATTTGTCCCGTAGTTACAGCTGGAAAAAGCAGGAGGGGGCTGGCTGCCAGGCAGTGTCTCCAGGGAGACATTTGTTAGTGCCACCAGCTGTCCCCTCGGCATGGAGAGCAGGCCTGAGCCGTGACTCACCCCGCCAGGCTCCTGTTTCGCTCTCCCATCCATCCCGAAATGTTCCTCTGGCCCCACGATGCCATAAAAGCTCCCTGTTCCTGGCAGGGCCCGTGGCAGGCAGGTGGGGGTGATGGGGACAGCCAGGTTAACCCCAGGAACTGCTGCTGCAGGGACAGGGACAGCTGTCACTGTGGGACACGAAGTGCCACAGACACGCAGCTCTCTCAAGGGTAAAAAGAGAGAATGCTTAATTTCTGACTGCAACGTTTCTAGATTTCCAACGGTTAGAGATTTAGTTTACAGATTTAGATTTCATTTCTGACTCCCAACATTTAGAGATTTCCAAAAGTGACAGCGGGTTGGAGGGTGACAGTGCCACCTCTCCAGTGACACTGGTCAAACCAACAGCCCATCAAATTTCTCCTCCTCCACAAAAGAATGCAAAACAACAAGTTATTTACATAAAGTGTGTGAGAAAGTTCGTTACGAGAATGTAAACATCAGAAGGCTTAGAAAACCTTAAAAAATCAGGGTGACAGCCAGCCACGACCTGCAGGGGACACAGGGCTGCAGAGATCCCTGTTTGGGGATCAGAGGGCTCAGAGGTGCCTCTAAAGCCACTGAAGAAGCTGCTCTGGACTTGGATGGATGCAGGATCCTCAAAATCCAAAATTCCAGCAGAGCCTGGAAGTTTCTCCCAGCACAGGCTGTCCCTTAGGCCTGTCCTGGTGTACCCTGTGGCTGAACTGTGATCCCATGGCAGGGCTGAGGGAGCTGGGGAAGGGTTTGGAGAAACCTGGGAAGGGTTTGGAGAGTCCTGAGGGAGCTGGGAAGGGTTTGGAGAGTCCTGAGGGAGCTGGGCAGGGGCTGAGCCTGGAGCAAAGGAGGCTCAGGGGGAATTTCTGGCTCTGCACAACTCCCTGCCAGGAGGGGACAGCCGGGGGGATTTGGGATCTTATCCCAGGGAACAGGGACAGGAGGAGAGGGAACGGCCTCAGGCTGGGCTGGGGAGGCTCAGGTTGGACATCAGCAGGATTTTCCTCATGGAAAGGGCTGGAAGGGGCTGCCCGGGGGGGTTTGGAGCGCCCATCCCTGGAGGTGGCACCTGGAGGTGGCACTGAGTGCTCAGGGTGGGACCCAATGATCCCACGTGGATTTTATGAACAAATTCAGAGCCAAGCGGGTAAAATATGAAATCAGCGGGGACAGGGACAGGTGGAGGGGAACCTCAGTACAAACTCTGCAATTTGGACCCCCGAGGGGACACATTTGGGGCCACAAGCAGCCCCCAGAGCCCTCACCCACCCCCAGCTCGGATGCAGCAGCTCCGTGGTGCCCTTTTATATTTTTGGCTGCAGTGGGGGTTGGATCATGGCCGTTCCAAGCACTGCCCTAGATGGAGCTGGGGAGCAGCTGGGCAAGGCTGGAGAGAGGGGGAGCCTCGGTGCCACATTCCCCAGATTAGATTAGAGCTCAGCCCTCGCAGGGGCCAGGCTGAAGCTGCAGCAAAACTGGGACCCCAGCCATGAAGAGCTTCCAAAAATAAAGCAGAGTGGGTCAGAGGGACTGCAGAGGGGCTGAGATGCTGCTCGAAAAGATCAGGATTAGGAGGAAATGAGCTGTCAGTCATTGGGAGAGGATTCCCACCCTAAAAGCAGCCCCTGAAATGTCAGAGGTGACAGCAATTGGACAGGGGAGGTGGAATCTGAGCGTTGTCACCACACAGGAGGCAAAACACCACCCCAGCCCTGCAGGAAAGTATTCTAGGCTTAAAAAGAAATAAAATCCTGCGCCGTGGAAGATATATGTTCCATGGATAGGATGTCTTGAAATTTGTCAAATCCTTGGTTGGGCTGTCAACACTGCCAGCTCTGTCACCCAAACAACACCACCCAAACAACAACTCTTCAAAGGGGGGCTCTGTCCCCAAAAACTGCATCCATGGTGGCACTGGGGAAAAGCTGCAAAGGATATCCAGCCCAGCAAAGGCAGGGTGATGGCAAGGGGGCTGGGAAGAGCAGCCAGAATTAATTATCTGTGATAATTTGTTATTAATTTCCTCTGATAATAAATGACCTGCCTGATGGTGTGGGTTTATTTCACTTTGAGATGGTGCAGCCTCCTGCCAAGGCTCTAAAGAGCTGAATTTAACAGGATCACAAAGGCTGGCTTGGCTCCAAAGCAGATATTCCCACTGATTTGATTTTTATGGAATACTTCTTTTCCTCCTCAAACTAAGAGCAGGTTTTCCACTAATACTGACTGAATACTCCATCAAATACAGCTGAATATTCCACATTTACTCAGAGTTTGCTGGTGGTGGGTTCTGAGCAGAGCCCACAGGTTTGATTTCCAGTGTGCTTTGATTCCAAACTCCTGCCCAGCCACACTTTTCCCACCTCCTTTGCCTCCATGGCCAGGATTGGTCCCTGGGAAAACCTCACCCAGGTTTTTAATTAAACTCGGCTCAGGCAGGATTGGTACAAATTGTAAATTATTGAAACTGAGAGGGAGACTCTGGGAGAGTTTCATATAATCCTGAGGGGAACAAAAAAGAGAGGGAAAAACTCCTCCAACCCAGATACACCCAGTGCACTGGGAACTCCTGGAACACTCAGGAGGAAAATGCAGAACAATGGGAGAAGCAGCCCTGCTGCCCACTGGGAATTCCAGCAGGACTTCCAAATATTTGGGAGAAGGTTCTGGCTTGGATTTACAGCTCCAACCAGGAGATTTCCCCCTCAGGGTCCTGCATGAGCAGGGTGGGAGGAACCACGGGATGCTCCAGGTGATCCAGGAAGCCAAACCCACCAAAACCAGAGATTTCCCCCCAAAATGACCACGACTCCTTTCCCCTCTTGCCTGGGCCAGGCCAGGCTGAGCTGGTCCTTCAAGGTCAGCCATGGAATCCACTGGCAGAGGAGGGAGAGGGCTGTGAGAGCAGGGAGTGCCCCGTGCCTCGAGATACATACACCCCAGAGCTTCCAGGATTTTCCATCAGGGAAAATGATGGGCTCATCCCGCCCACTGAGAAGTTGTCACTTGGTTTGACATGAAAAGGGGAGCAAAAGGGGCTGCTGAAAGGAGCTGGAGAGAGCAGGGGAAGGAGGTGACACCTGAGAGCCCTGGGTCACCCAACCCTGTCCAGCCCCTGCCACCGGCGCCGCTTTGTTCCATATTTAGTTCCTGACAACTGCGCCTGGGGCAGGAACTCCCAGCTCTGTTTTCCCTCCTCCCTCGGCTCCCAGAGCTCTCAGAAATCGCTCTTTCTCTCTCCCAGCGGCCACAGCTCGGTCCCAGTGTCCCGGGGAAGATGGCAGAGAAGCAGGAGGAGCCCAGCAATGCCCAGAACGGGGAACCCGACAACGCCGAGGAGGGCGAGGGGAAGAAGAAGAAGGTGAAGAGGGAGGACCTGCCACCCTTTGAGATTGTCACAGGGTAAGAGATTGGGATTTAAATATGAGATTGGGGGAGTTCAGTGAGCTCTGTCTCGGCTTTTAGGTCGAGCAACACAAGCAGCATCTTCTGCAGCGCGTTTTGGAAGAATCTGAAATGGTTTGGATTTATCGTGGGATTTTGTTCTAAGTTTTGCTGACTTTGAGAGGATGGACTCCCACCAGGCAGGCAGAAAAGTGCACTTGTTTTGCAGGAACAGCTCTGTTTCTGCAGTGCTGGCTCCCTCCCAGCCCCACAGACAGGATGGGGATGGAGGTGTTGGCTTTGATGAGAGCTCAGTATCGATTTCTTGCTGTGATCAATGGCTCTTGTCTGAGAGTTTCTCCACCTGTGGATCAGGAAAAAACACCCCTGCTATGGCTGATTGGCTTGATGGGCCTGAGGGACAGATTTTTCAAGAGACCTAAAGGTTCACATTTTCAAGAGCTCCACAGCCACAGCTGGAACCTGACTTTCATAAAGAAACCAAAAAGCCCAACTTGCAGAAAGGCTCCAAAACAAGAGGCAGTTTTGAAGGCAGCAGGGCAGCAGGGAGCCTGGCCTTTGGAAAAGCAGGATATCCCAGGGCTCTGGTGGAAGCTGAACTCAGCCATAATTGACAGCTGCAAGTAGGAAAAGCCCTGGGTGTCTGTCCCTGGAGGAGCAGCAGGATGAGTCCTTCTCCCCTCATATTTCCCCAAAGGAGTGTCCCAGCAAATAAACCAAACCTAGGATTTCTTCCAGCTCCTTAAAACTAAAACTTAAACTTAAAACTTAAAACTCAGGCCTCCAAAATATCCCCTGGAATCCTCCTGGCAGTGCCATGGGCCCTGCAGGTGAAATTTGGCTGCTTGTTCTGACCAGGATGAGTGAGGCAGCAGCCCTGCAACAAAATTGGGTTCCATTCCAGCTCAGGGCAGGAAAAATCTCCATTCTCTCCTCAAAATGTGAAAAAAATCCCTTCTTGGGGTAGTCTCTGCCACACATAATCATAGAAATAAATGATTAGCAGTGGCTTTTAAGGAAAGAACATCCCTCTGCTAGGAATGGAGCTACATTGTGGATATAAACCACTGGGCCAAATTCTGAACACTTAAGACATGTCCTAAAATCAATTTTAATGAGGGAATGGGGTTTTCTAGCCTTGGAGCACTCAGCCTGCAGTTAGGAGTGCCGAGGGACTGAGTAGGATGTCCAAACTTCCCTGCTAAGCCCAAGGCTCTGGGCTAACCATGGCTGGAAAAGTCCCTTAGCACCATCCTGCAGTTAAATCCTTTATTGGAATGCCATGGGCATTCCAGGATTTGACAGGATTTTCCACCCTGCAAAGGGGACAGTGAGGAAGTGAAACAAAAATCCTAAAGGAGCCCCAAAGAGGCGGAGAAACCCCAGGGATTTTTTTTTAGTTTCATTTTAAGGAGGACACCAGGAGATCAGGCCAGGCTGTGACCTGGGATCACCACCAGGGTTTTTCCAGTGATTTACAAATTCCCAGCCAATCAAGGCAGTTATGGGAGTGATGGGGAAACACAAGTGCAGCCAGGGAAGAAGCACTTAAACCTAATTATGTTGCATTTCAGCTTTAGCCCTTGGATCAGGGGCATCTCAGGACTCCCAGCCAAGTTCTCTCTCTGCTGCTCACAGCTCCAGGAGGAGTCTGGCTTCCAGGAATCCCTGGGAAGCCAATTACTCTCTTTAAGAATATTATCCCCCTTTTTTTTTTTTTGGCTGAACACAGCCTGTAATCCCAATCCGGGAGCATTTCCTGCCACATTTATTTCCACTTTCCCCAGGTGTAAATGAGGCTCCTTGTAGGAATAATTCCTTGTTACTCTTTTAGATAATTCACGTTCTTATTTCCTCATTAGATGTTTTCCTTCTCTCCTGTGTGACAGTGCCAGGGTCACACACACTGGGTAGCTGCTCTTTCCTCCAGCCCATCTGATTTCAGCAACTTCAAGCCCAGATTGAAGATTCTTTCTCAAAATTCAATTTTTTTTTTGGTCACAATGTGATCTATCACTTTGCTACCCAGAGAAAACTGATAAATTAGGTTGGAGCATGGAGTAATCCCTAAAACATGTCATTTAATGATGCTTTTCAGGGGAGGTTTCAATTTTGACCTTTCCTCTCCTCAGGTGAGCTGTGCCACCCCAGCCTGGTGTCAGAGCAGGGGTTTATATTGAGAATATTGGGGAATTCGGAGTCTGTGAACAGTTTTTAAATTATTTCCATAAACATTTTCACTCTCCAGGAGGCTGGAGCCAGGTGGGGATCAGCCTCTTCTCCCAGACAACAGGATGAGGGGAAATGGCCTCAAATTGTGCCAGGGGAGGACATCAGGGGGAATTTCTTCACAGCAAAGGTTGCCAGGCACTGGAATAGACTCCGAGTGTTGTTTCTATTCCTTCTTGGGACGTTATTAATTGAACTAATGCAGATTCCAAAGTGCTGGCAGCAGAATGGAGGTGAACATCCCAGCTAAGCCCAGGCACACGCCGAGATAAGCAAGAAAATCCATCAGGAAGGGCTGGCTAAATGCAGCTCCCAGTCAATCCAGCCTGAGTCAATCCATCCTGGAGCAGGTTGCTGCTGCTTCAGCTGTTCCATGAAAAGCCAGAGCCAACCTCGTCACTGCTGTGACCCCTTTGCTGTCAGAGAGTTAAATCAGGGATGAAATTCCCTGTGCCTCTGATGTATTTAAAAACCTGATGTTATTGGGAAACCACTCATTGCAGACATTGCTCTGGAATGGGTGTCTCATGTCTGCCCTTCAAAGAATCATCAATTAAAGAATCCTTAGCCAAAGAAGCACTCATTATCCAGGATACCAAGCAGGAAATGTGCTATTCTGGAAAGCACATGGATTTTTTTCCCACTTTTCCATCTCTTTCCCTTCCCATCTCCAGAGCCATCCCATGAGATGTTCCACCACGAGGTGATCTTGGAGTCACAGAAGGGAAGATGTGGACAATAAATTAAAAGAGTAGGTGAAGTTTATCAGTAAGGAATCCAGCAGGAAATCCACATTTTCACAGCAAAGTTGAATTTTATCCTGGATGTTTTCTAACCTAAACCTTGGAACACAGAGAAATCAGTGGCAATGCAGTGATTTGCTCATGGGATTTGGGTTATGGGTAGAGGTGATCCAAAGGGTGATCCTTACCTAAATCTGAGCTTCCTCTCTGCTCTCTCCTCTCAGGGAACACCTCCCAAACTAAACCTTGGAACACAGAGATATCAGAGGTGATGCAGTGATTTGCTCATGGGTAAAGGTGACCCAAAAGTGTGACCCTCATCTAAATCTGCCTCTGAGCCTCCTCTCTGCTCTCTCCTCTCCCCTCAGGGAACGCCTCCCAGCCATCTTCTTCAAATTCCAGTTCAGGAACGTGGAGTACAGCTCGGGCAGGAACAAAACCTTCCTGTGCTACGTGGTGGAGACGCAGGGCAAGGAGCCGGTGACCAGCCGGGGGTACCTGGAGGACGAGCATGCGGCCGCCCACGCCGAGATGGCCTTCTTCAACACCATCCTGCCCACGTGCCAGGCCGGTGCCCGCCACGATGTCACCTGGTACGTGTCCTCCAGCCCCTGTGTCACCTGCGCCCAGAGGATCTGCGAGGCCCTGCGCAAGAACAAGGGGCTGCGCCTCACCATCATGGTGGGCAGGCTCTTCATGTGGGAGGAGCCCGAGATGCAGGCAGCCCTCAGGAGCATGAAGGAGGCCGGCTGCAAGCTGAGGATTATGAAGCCTCAAGACTTTGAGTATGTCTGGAAGAACTTTGTGGAGCAGGAGGAAGGGGAGGAGGCCAAGTCCTTTGTGCCCTGGGAGGATATTCAGGAGAATTTTCAGTACTATGAGGAGAAGCTGGCGGAGATCTTGCACTGAGGCTCAGGTGAGTGACGGGGTCACTGATTAACTCTCCTCTCTTTAATTTGGGTTCCAATTTCTCTTATTGTCAGCTGAATATTGCTAACAATCCCAGGCAGTGGGTTTCCCCTTCCAGGGGCTCCCCCACAGCATATTCCCAAGGGATTTAGTGCTTTTCTGTCTTCTCCTCCAGGAATAAATAATAAAAAGGTTCTAGGGCCACCAGAACACCCCCCTGCTCCCCACAGGGATGATGTTCAGGACAACAGGGAGAGGATGGGATTGAAGGGGATTTTACTTACACCCCAAAGTCTAAAAAACACCAATAAAGGAAATCCCAGTGGTTGCAGAATTCCCTTCTCTATGGGGTACTGAAGAGTCACCTCTGAGTCTCTGGGATGTCTCTTTTTCCTCCCCAGGATCAGAAAGGATCCATGAAGAGATGTGACAGACCTGGACACCTGGGACAGTCCTGCTTCCCAAAGCTTTGATTCCAGCAGGATGGAGAACCAGCTTCTGGGAGACAAGGCCCTGTGGGACTCCAAACACACACACACACACACACAACACAGACCTCTGGTGTTTGGGATTTTTTGGGTGTTTTTTGTTCCTCCCCCTCCCTGCCCCAACCAAACCCATGCTGTGGTGAAAGGGATGGCAGTGATCCACAGGCAGGCTGTGGGATCACGTTCTGGGAATATTTCATGGGAAGAGACCTTAGAACAAAGCTGCTGGTTAGATAAATGGATTAGAAAGGGGAAAAGAAACAGATTTAAAGGTGAAAAATCAGTTTTCTCCCTCTGTTCTCCTCAATAGTCAGAGCTGTGATTTAATTCGGGGCCAACAGCTCTCTTCCAAATCATGATGGAGCCCAAGAATTCGATATCAAACAATGTTGTTTGGGATATAAACCTGGGAAAGCAGAGTGAAATAAAATGGGAAGCCACTGCAAAAGCCAAAACACTGTTTATTCCTTCTTCTCTACTTGCAAGAAGTCCTAAATTGAACCTGACAAGTCTGAGTTCAAGGACATCCCAGGACAGCCACACAGGGAATATTTTGTAGCTGGGAAGGGAGAACTAAATGCCAAAAAAATTTCCAGAGTACACACAACTGCTGGAGAGCAGGATCATTTTCCATGTACAACAAAGCTCACGGGGATGTGATGAGTAAGGAACCAGAACAAAAACCCAGACACAAATAAGGGGAAAGACTGAATCCATGAGCAGCCTCCATGCCTGTTCTGGATCAGCTCATTGCTCCCAATTCCTCTGTTGTTTTTCCCAGCTACAGCAATTCCCCACCAAACAGGTTTACAAAATATGGGCAAGGAACAAGGAAGAGTAAGGATAAAGACAAACAGAACTGAGTAACCCAGTCCCTTCCCAAGGAATCCAATCAGGAACCCTGTCATGTTACCAAATTCCCAACTCTTATGTCCCATTTTTGTATTTCTTCAACACACCTGGCACTTTTCTGGGCATGCAGAATGACAGAAGTCCCAAAGATTTGTTATTGTGGGAGGGTTTAAAAACCAAACATGAAGGGAAGGGAAGGGAAGGTCTGTGGCGGTTTCTTAGTTCTGGAACAAACTCTGCCAAATCAGGAGATTTCCATGGATCTCAGAAGCAGGGGTGGTGCTGATTTGCTTTAGTTTTGGGTGACAAACACCAACCTTTGTGTAACACCTGGACTACAAATGCAACAAAGAAAGAAATGTGAAAAGCCCACCTTAAACCCCATCCTGTGAGTTTTTAGAGCACACCAGCCTGTTTGGATCCTCACCAAACAGAGCTCTGCAGACTATAAATTACAGAGCTGTTGAATAAAACACACCCACCAGGTGTATTTACCCCCCTCCAGCATTCCCTGCAATCCCAGGCTGTCCCCAGAAGAGCCACAGGTACCAATCCAACAGCAGGGCAGTGTTTATTTCACATCACACCATGATCCTGAGTGAGCACGACCTCAGCAAACCCAATTTGTGGCAGGAAGGGAGAAATGAAACCGTTCCAGTGTGAGTGACCCCAGTGGCAGGCAGGACATCGCAAACAGAACAAAGCAGAGGTGCCAGCGCCACCAGAAACCCCGAGTCCCCAACGGCAGCGGCTCCGTTTCACTGCGTGGAGCCCCAGTGACACCTGGTGGCTGCAGGGACACACTGGGAGCTCCCCCAGGGTTTGCACAGCGCCGCTGCCCCCTGCTAATTAACAGCCCAAATGAACTTCTGTGGAGCTTGTCGCTGCTGGAAGCCCCTGTCACTGTCACACGAGTGAGTGACACCCGAATGCAGAACGTGCTCCACACACAGGTCCCCCCTTGTCCGTTCAGAGGTTCTGCTCCCAAAACTGGGGGAAATGGGGATCTTGGACTGCGCTGCTCACAGGCTGTACACTGTGATCTTGATGTCAGTGTTCTCAAACACCTCCTCAAGGATGGCTGACACCTTTTCCCACTGCAGGCCGTCGAGTCCACATCCAATCCTGGAAGACAGAGCACCAAAAGAGCCTTGTTGGGCCTTGTGCTGTGCCAAACCAACCCTGGGAGCAGCTGCAGTTTGAGGTGGCCCTGCCACAGCTCCCCATGAACCCACAGAACATGGGGAGAACAAGGAAACAAATGTACAGGGAAATGCAAAATAAATTTCCTCAATTGAACAGAGGAGTTGGATAGAGGTGGGTGCTTGAATTCTTATTTCACAGCAGGGGATCATCCCTCAGACATCCTTCTAGAAATTGAACACCCAACACTGGCATCCAGCTGCTGAGCCCCTCACCTGGGCATGGAGATGTCGGTGACTCCGTTGTTCAGGCAGTGAGCTTTCATGGCTTCCAAACTTTTCTGCATGCTCTCATAGGTGGGCTTGTGAGAAACCTTCTGCTTTGTAATCTACAGAAAAACAGAAAAGCTCAGCTGTGCCTTGGGCATGACCCCTGCAAACTTCTGTCTGTTATAAATACAAAATACACATTCCCTGATATCCTGAAACACCACCAGACTTGTCTCTGTGGAAAGACCTGAGCAAAGAACATTTCACAGCTTAAAACACTCTAATTTAGCAGCCAGTTCTGCCCATGTAAAGGTGAAATGCAGGTGCACACAACAGCTTGGCTCCTCCTCACAGGCAATGTTTGAGGACACATCTCTTATTGAGAGGAACATTCCAGAAACTCCCTTCCAGTGCCCAAAGGGAGCCAACAAGACAGAGACAATTTATTTACAGGGGCCTGGAGTGACAGGACAACAGGAATGGCTTCACATTGTCAGAAGGCTGGGTTAGATGGGGTATTGGGAAGGAATTGTTCCCTGTGAGGGTGGTGAAGCCCTGGCACAGGCTGCCCAGAGCAGCTGTGGCTCTCTCATCCCTGGAGGTGTCCAAGGCCAGGCTGGATGGGGCTTGGAGCACCCTGGGACAGGGGAAGGTGTCCCTGCTCAGGATGAGATTTAAAGTCCCTTCTCACCCCATCATTCTGTGATTCCCTGATTCCATGAATACAACCAAAACCTCCAGAGCTATTAATGTGACAGTTTAGCTCCAGGGAGGTGTCCCAGTGCCACCCCAGCCCTTACCAGGTAGTAAATGTAGCGGTCATCCCTCTGCAGAACCGCCACCTCCCCCGTCTTCTTCTCTAAAGCACAAAAACCAAGGTGTTTTTACAACAGCCATGCTCCATAACCCCAAACAGCTCCAACACCCTCCCTGCTAGAAATCAGGAGCTCCTTCAAGCACCACTCACTTTGATCCAGGAGCTCCTGGACGCCTCCAAACTTCTTCTTGAAGAGCACGGCGATGCCGGCGCCCATGCGGCAATCCTCGCTGATGCAGTGAGCCAGGGCGTCCGTGCCCGGGCACGAGAACAGGTCCCCCTTGACACACCTGATCTGCAGGGCAGGGCAACAGCACCTCCTCAGAGAGCACACAGGGCTCTGGTGACCAGGGAATGGGCAGCAAGAGGGGCAGGGTTTGAGTTTGCTGTGCAGGGAGTAAGTGTTTGAGCTGGCACGGGCTACAAACCCAAGGGGGGGAATCACCAACCCATGTGGAATTACAAACTCCATAGATAGAACTACAAACCAAATTCACAGCACTACAACCCCAATTCAGAGAATAACAAACCTAATATAGAGAATTACAAACCAAATATAGAGAATTACAAACCCACTGCAGAGAATTACAAAGCCACTACAGAGAATTACACATCCCGTACACAGAATTACAAACCCACTACACCTCCTCAACAACATCATTTATGAGCATCATGTGCCAGCTCAGCGGGTAATCTTACAAAATCAAAGCTTGAAAGGGTAATTATGTGACAGGGAGCACAGCTGGATTAGTGAAACCCCTCCAGCACCACCAGGCAGGCAGGTGAGCTCTCTGCTGCTGCTGCACAGCACCTGCCCCACTGACATTCCACACAAAAAGCACACGGATTTCAGCACTGGCAGCTCTCAGAAGCTGCAGGATGCAGCCAGTGCCGTGCTGTCAGGGCTGTAATGAGAGGAAAGCCTCTTTGCACAGACAATAATATCCCATGTAACCCATTTCCTACGCACTCTCTCCTGATCCTTGGAGAAGTGGGTGGCCATGGTAACGTGGGGTATGGAGAAGGCTCCTCCGGCTGGAAAGATGAGAGAAAAACAATTATTAGGAACCTCAAGCTAGGCAGTAAGAGTGTGTTAGAGGGGGCGAGGCTGAGCCTAATTATATCTGTGACAGCGGGACAACCATGGCACCCCTGAAGATGCCCCGGTCCCGCTGCGCCTACAGCTCCGGCCCGGGAGGAGGCCCCAGCCCAGGGTCACTGCACAATGAGCACCCCCAGGCTGTCTCCCTCCTCCTCATCACCATCACCATCATCACCCTCCTCCTCCTTACTCCCCTCCCACCCCTCTGCGCC
>NW_005054512.1:718459-738234 GCF_000277835.1 Geospiza fortis
TTAGATATATAAAAAATATTTATATATAATATATTATATATATTTGTATGTATATTTAGATACAATATATTTTCTATATTTTTGTATATTTATATATAATATATTTGTATATATATATATATATATATATGTGGTGTGTATATAACTATCTGCTGCTGGGACTGGAACGCTCCCTGGTTCCCAGAGCATTCCCGGTGAGGAGGAGCTGCCCATGAGCTCACTGGGGGAGGAGCTGCCATCATCTGCCTCTGATTGATCCCTGATCATTAATATTTAACTTGGCTGTGTTTAATGAAGGGGATGAGATAATCCCTTGGATGGTGAGGATCCAAAACCTCATCCAGAACTTCGGGCAGCTGCTGCAGAGTGTTGGGATTACAGAGCTGTTAATATTTTAATTAAAAATTTTAATTTGAGGCAGAAATTAAGTATCTAGTGTGAAATTGAAATGGGAACCTGACAGCAGCATTTTCAGAAAGAATATTTATCTTCTCTTATTCTGGCTGTGAAAAAGTCTCAGGAAATGGGCAAAGGATGGGACTCAAACAGCAGCAGTAACCACAGCAACGGGTACAGAGAGTCTGTGACTTAATCCTGTGAGCATTCCTTGAAAAATGGAGGGAGCCAGAGGTTTTGTTGCTTTAGACTTGGAAAATTAAAGTTCCAGGCTGTGGTTTCATTCAGCAGTGTAGCAGGAACTTGTTCAGTCGTGGCATAAATCAAACACCTCACTAAAGCAGGAATTCTGCTGCTGCTGGGCCAGCGAGGAGAGAAGCAGTGGCAGGGAAAAGCTGTTTTTATTTCAGCACAGTGGTGGTGATGTGTGCAGGGAAAGGGCCAAGGAATGAGGGGCAGCAGGAGGATGGAGGTGCTGAGAAATCTGCTTCCCAAAATCCATGAAGGCTCTGTTTGAGTACAGAAATGCTTGTTTAGAGAAGAAATTCTTCCCTGTGAGGATTGGGGAGCTGAGGCTGCCCCTGGATCCCTGGAAGTGCCCAAGGCCAGGTTGGGATGGTGGAAGGTGTCCCTGCCCACAGAGGGGGTGGCACTGAATGGTCCTTAAAGTCCCTTCCCACCCAAACCATTCCATGAGAGTAGGAGAAGGAAGAAAAATGAGGAGAGAAACCTTCACACCTGAAGGTTCAATTTCACACCTGAAGGTTTTGCATTTCCTGAGCTTTCCCAGCAGTGCCGCTCCCCTGTGTGGGCACCAGGCTGTGCAGACTCACAGAACTGGTGGAGTCCACGAAATCTGGGCCAGAACCGAGGTGCTTTTGCTGCTCGCTCAGGTTGGATGTGCCTGAAGGGTTTCCTCTGTTTATTGCTGAGTTGGAGCAGCTCTGCCCTGGGGCAGCTCCTGGTTTGCTTGGCTTGGCAGCTGTTGGGGCACAGTGGGGACAGCCAGCCTGGGGACAGTGGGGACTGCCAGACCTGGGGACAGTGGGGACTGCCAGACCTGGGGACAGCAGATCCCCTGATTTTTGTTTTTCTTGCAGGGCTGAGGCACCATGGAGCAGTACACAGCCAACAGCAGCAGCTCCACGGAGCAGATCGTGGTGCAGGCAGGGCAGATCCAGCAGCAGGTATGGAATGGGGGAATGGGGGAGTCCTGTGCAGCCCTCAGAGGGGCACAGTGTGAGGAGGGAACAGTTGGGATAAACCCCAAAGATTTCCTGTAATTCTAAGGAAATGAGGGATCTGAGCTCTTCCCTGAGGGGAGGTGGTGCCAGAGCTGAGCTTGGAGAGTGGAACCTTCTCAGCTGGGACTGAAAGGGCACCTGGGGACAACACTGGCCTCTGTGGCACTGAGAGATCCAATTTCTTATTTACCTGTGAACAACACAGGAGCCATGTGGATCCAAACAGCAAATACATCCCAGTTTGGAAAGAAATTGGTTTCAGCAGCACAATCCTGATCCTCCTGGGTACCTGTTCACCTGACTTCTGTCAATTTGTACTGATGGCATCTGCCTGGAAGTCAGAGTAAATGTGGTTTTTAGAATACACTTACTATATTTTTAAATTAAATAAAATTTATAAAATTTTATTTAAATGCAAACATTTATATAAAATTAAAATGAAAATGCAGGTGTACAAGTGACCAAATTTCAGTGTAGCAGGGAGTTTGCAAAATGGCAGCGACATGGGGAAAGTAAAATAAAAAAAATATATTAACACATCTCTGAAAATGGAGGAAACAGAATATTAACAGAAACAATCAGTTGTCCACAAGAAAAATTCCCCCAAAGTTGAAATAGATTTTGTTCAAGCCCACAGAGGTTTCCTCCAGCTTTGCCAAATGAACATTTATAGAGATTCTTTGTTTCAGAACAACACATGGAGCAAGAAAACCACACAGACCAGGAATTCAACCAACCAAGTAGCTTTGGATGAACTCATCCATCCCACAAAGAAATTCATGTTTCAGTGTGCAAAACACCAGGGCTGAGTTTAGAGGGCTTACTGATTTTGGCTGTTCAGCTTTCCATATCCAGATGTGGGGATGTGTTTTCAGCTGCTGCTGAATTTTTGTGGCATCTTCTGCTCTAGTTTGAGGGGGTTTGGTGGTTTGCCATGCAAAGGGCTGAGCCACTGGATGATGTTTTCAGGGAGCTCTGCTTTGCTTTGGCCTCAGGAGGGACCAAATCCTTCCCCTGGGTTTAGCTGGAGTTGATTTTTCCAGCCAGAACAAGATTGCACTTGAGATTAAAACATTTTCTATTAAGGATTTTCTGAAATACCTGTTTGCAGCAGATAACCAAAGATGTAGTTGGTTTATTGACATTTTCCAGGTGAAAAGGAGATAAAACCAACTCATGGCTTTCATTTTCAGTACAACTTCTTAAAGCCTGTGTCTGATGTGAAACATTTTGCTAAAATAAGTTGTTTTACCACGCTGTTGCAGCACTTGGGAAGGAGCTGTCCTTCATCTCCCCATGCTAACACAGTTACTGGGAGTATTTTGGGACTCTTAGCAAAGAGGCTAAAGATAGAAAAGTATCTTTTAGCTCTGACTGCTCCTGCAGCCTCTCCAGACTGTCCCTCAGGGTCACTGGTGGGCACACACCAGCACAGGGGTGGCAGAGATGAGCTCAGACTGTGCTGCAGGAAGGGCTTTGTTGGACAAACCAGTGGGCCCAAAATCTGGAACCCTTCACTGTGCCAAAACCTGGGCAGTGAGCAGACTGAAACCCTGAAACTGAGCTTGAAATCCTGCAAAATGCCCTGTCCTGTTCCCTGTGAGGTGGAATATTGAAGCTTGAAACTTCAAAACTAAACCCCTGAAACTGAGCTTGAAATCCTGCAAAATGCCCTGCCCTGTTCCCTGTGAGGTGGAATACTGAACCTGGCAGTGCAGTTCCAGGGAACTCCATCCCTAGGTTTGCTAAAACTCCCATTCCTCGTGTTCCTGGAGCAGTGTGTGTGATCCCCACCCCCTGTCCCAGCAGTGTGTTGTGCATTTCCATGTTTCAAGCTCTCCCTGTTCCTGTTCCCAGCAGCAGGGAGGTGTCACAGCTGTCCAGCTGCAGACTGAGGCCCAGGTGGCATCGGCCTCAGGCCAGCAAGTCCAGACCCTCCAGGTAGTGGTGACCTCTCTGATTGTGTTTCTGAGCACTGCATGACCCTCCCCAGCAGCACATATCTAATGCTGTGTTTTCCCAGGGTTTCCAGGAGGAGCAGGGGGATGTGGAGCAGGAATTTCTGCCGGGTGCTGCCTCTGGGGTTTGCCATGGCATTGGAGCTGTTCCCGTTGGTGCATGGCAGGAATTCTGGGAGGGAATAAAGTTCAGGGAGATTTTAAAAGTTCTAAACAGCAAAATGAAGAAGGAGTAGTTGGGATAAAGCCCAAAGATTTCCTGTAATTCCAAGGAAATGAGGGTGCTGAGCTCTTCCCTGAGGAGGCCTCTGCCTTCACCACACAGAGGTGGTGCCAGAGCTGAGCTTGGAGAGTGGAACCTTCTCAGCTGGGACTGAAAGGGCACCTGGGGACAACACTGGCCTCTGTGGCACTGAGAGATCCAATTTCTTATTTACCTGTGAACAACACAGGGAAGCCCAGGAGCCATGTGGATCCAAACAGCAAATACATCCCAGTTTGGAGAGAAATTGGTTTCAGTGTGAAGTGTTTCCTGTCTTGCAGCCTCCACTTCCTTAACTCACCCAGGCTTTCCAGGAGCCCTTTGTAGAGCAGTTGACAGACCCTGGGCAGCTTTGGCAGTTTTGTACTCAGGATTTTGGTTTTGTTTGGTTTGTAATTCTTCAGAGCAGGGTGGTTCCGAGGGGCTGGGATGGCCCTGCCAGCTGCAGAATTAACACAGCATTTTTTATGTTCAGAGTTCAACTCTCAGATGCTGCCTCACTTGGATTGCTGGGCTCACTGGGGTCTCTGGTTGTTGTTATGTTCTTCCCACCTTTATTTTTTTTCCGGTTTGCCTTGCTGTGATTCATTAACAAAAATCCTGGAATGTCTCTTGTTTTCCTTTCTGCTTCTTGGATATTGTGCTGCTGCCTGTGCTTCTCTGTGCTGACCTGAGCATGCTCCTCCCTGTGTGACCCAGCCCAGGGGCTGAGGGCTTTGGATGGGACATGGACAGGCTGAGGGACAGAGTGGGGACCTGCAAACTCCAATTCCCAGGGCAGGATTGGCTCCTCACCCCCTGGGGTGTGAAACCCAGGAACTTGGTGGCTTTACCACATTGTGATATTCTTGTTCCTAAACAAATCAGATTTTGTGATCCCCGAGTTCATGAGACTGATTTTGCATTTAAACTTTGGAGGTAGAGTATTTTTTAAGATGTGTTTGGGGAATTTGGGGGCTTGGCAGGTGAGAGGGTTCAAACAGAGAGGTTTTCCCCTTGTTTTTGTTTTCTTGGGCATTTTTCCCAGTGACCAGAGAGATACCAGGTCCAAGAGTCCAGAGATTCTCAGGCCAAAGTTACCTCAGAATCCCAGACTGGTTTGGGTGGGAAGGGACCTTAAAGCTCACCCAGTTTCCACCCCAACACCTTCCCCTATCCCAGGGTGCTCCCAGCCCTGTCCAGCCTGGCCTTGGGCACTGCCAGGGATGGGGCAGCCACAGCTGCTCTGGGCGCCTGTGCCAGGGCCTCATCATCCTCCCACAGAAGAATTTTTTCCCAATATCAAATCTAAACCTCTTCATTTTGGCCATTCCCGCTTGTCCTGTCATTACATGCTTTTGCAGATGCTCATCCACTTTGACTTTTCCTCCCTGAACTCCATTTTGTGTTGCTCCAGTTACAATTTCCCTCGATAACCATGGAAAATTTCTTCTCCAGCACATCCCATGCTCCATCCATGTCAGTTTGGAAATGGGAATGTTGTAGGCATGAAATTGGAGAGAGCTGAAGCCACCTCAGAACCTCCCTGTCAGAACAGAGTTCTCTCAGTAGAAACCTCAACTAAAAAATTTTAAAAAATCTCAATAGGAACCCCAATTAAAAATCAGCAATTGTGAGGTGAATAATGAAGTTTTTTATCCCACTTTGCTCTTGGGCTGTGCATGAAAAATGTGGCTGAAAAACGTGATTTTCATGCTTTATAACAACTAGACTGCAAGAGAAGCAGATAACTCACTAAATCCCTAGCACTGGAAGCCAGAGCTGGCTTGAAGCAGCTCAGTGCCCGTTCCCCACAGACAGGGTTGGGCAGGGGTGGGCTCTGGGGCTGCTCTGGTGGGTTTTTCATTGTTGTTTTGTTGTTGCAGGTGCAGGGGCAGCCTCTGATGGTGCAGGTGAGCGGGGGGCAGCTCATCACCTCCACGGGCCAGCCCATCATGGTGCAGGCCGTGCCCGGGGGCCAGGGCCAGACCATCATGCAGGTGCCCGTGTCTGGCACACAGGGGCTGCAGCAGGTGAGACACTCTGGGGGCCCTGCACAGCTCTGGGATGCTGCCACTGCCACACAGGGCTCTGCTCAGCACCCCAAAACCAGGCTGAGCTGGTGCTGGGTGGCTCTGGCACGGTGGGAATGAGTGGAAGTCCTTTATGAACTGGTTTTTTATGGCCTGGTGCAAAGATTTTAGTGCTAAAACACAGCTGGGTTGGTTTGGGGTTTTTCATCATGGAATGGGGTGGATGAGACCTTAAAGCTCATCCAGTTGTACCCCCCTGCCAGAGGTGGGGATACCTTCCTAAGGGGTTTTTCATCATGGAATGATTTGGGTTGGATGAGACCTTAAAGCTCATCCAGTTGCACCTTCCTGGCATAGGCAGGGATGCCTTCCTGTGGGAATAGGGATACCTGTGATAAGGATATCTGTCATGTGGGATACCTTCCCACAGAGCAGGATTTTTGTTTGTTGAGCAAAAGCAGGCTGAGGTGGTGCTTGGTAGCTCTGGCACAGTGGGAATGAGTGGAAGTCCTTAATGAGCTCAGTTTTTATGGTTTATGGCCTGGTGCAAAGATTTTAGTGCTAAAACACAGCTGGGTTGGTTTGGGATTTTTTATTGGAGTATGATGCAACACACTGCAACAGTTTTTCATCATGGAATGATTTGGGTTGGATGAGACCGTAAAGCTCATCCAGTTGCACCTTCCTGGCATAGGCAGGGATACTTTCCTATGGGAATAGGGATACCTATGATGGGGATGTAGGATACCTTCCCACAGAGCAGGATTTTTGTCTCTTGGGATATTTTTATCTGGCCTTTGCAATCTAGTTGGGGATCTGGTGCCTGTTCAATTTATGGCTCAGAAAGAGGATTTTAAAAAAAAATTATTTAAGAAAGCTTCTTGCAGGTAATTTGTCCTTGAGCCCATCTAATGTGTGATGGCTGAAGGGGGATTTAAACATCCCTGTTGCACAGAAGGCAGTAGTGAAGGAGGTACAGAAAATGGATTTTTTTTGGGAGTAATTACTTGTTTAAAAGACAGTTGGTAAATTTAAGGAGGTGGTTGAAGTGTTAATGAAAAGCAAAGGGAAGAACTGTAACCATGGCATAATGAAAGTGTCCTGATGATTTAGGGTGGGATTTAGGAACCCAGCACAGTCCAGGAAGGCAAACGATGTCTTGGTGTTTTGAGAGGTTTATTTAATATTTCCTTTGTTGCAAACCACTGTAATTTGTATGAGGTTCTTCTCAGTCTGGTTGGTGGAGGAAAATCAATAACTATGTTTTTAAACACAAACTTCAAACCGTATTCCAGCTCTTCTTTTTTAATCTAAGAATGTTCCACAGTGGTGGAAAGACTGCAAAGCTGAGGCCAACTTTATAAATCCCAGAAATACTTCTGAGTGCTGGATAATTAACACCCCCTAGATGTCTTAAATCTCAGTCCTCCTCTTCCACCTGCCTGTTTGTTCCCAGTGGATGTGAATAATTGATTTCTCCTGCGTGATTTATTGTGTAAGCAGTGCAGAGCTGCTGGAGCACGGTGACACAGCCCGCTGCTCCCTCTGCCCTGGGTGGCTGTGTCACAGGGAGCAATCCATCCCAACTCCTCACTCTCAACTGGAAAAAGAGAAGACTCCCTGCTTCCTTTTTCTGTGCAACAGTAAATCACCCTCAGAGATGACTTGGTCATGCTGAGGCTGAGGAGGGAGAAATCAGAGGCATAGTTAATGTTCCTTTCTGACTCTTTCTTCCACAGATTCAGTTGGTCCAGCCAGGTCAGATTCAGATTCAAGGTGGGCAGGCTGTGCAGGTACAGGGGCAGCAGGGCCAGACCCAGCAGATCATTATACAGCAGCCCCAGACTGCAGTTACTGCTGGCCAGACACAGGTAACTGCACCAGCATGAAAGGCTTTTCTGCAGAGGAACAGGAAGAGAAATTTTTAAAGATGTGGTTAAGTAAAAAAACAAAAAAACAAACAAAAAAAAAAAAAACAAAAAAAAAAAAAAAAAAAAAAAAAAAAAAAAAAAAAAAAAAAAAAAACAAAAAAAAAAAGGAATTATTAATATTGAGGAGAACTTGAGAATAAGTGTCATGTTTTTGTAGTGTTTCATACATGACTCTGGGGCAGAAAAATCAGATTGCATGTTTTTCTCCATCGTGTTTCTGTATTTTATTGGTTCGTGGTTGTTTTTGTCTCTTTGTTGGATTTTGAAAACATGAAGCATTGCTAATTCCATACTTGGGCCATTGTGTGCAGCAGTCCAGTCACACCTGGGGTTTCTGCTGATGCTTTTGGTTAGGGGCCAAAATTAAATTTTGGAGCAGAACAGTTCTTCCTTTCACATCTTCATAGTGAGACAGGAAACTTAGAATTTGGGGTTTTTTTCATTATTGAACTGTTGGAAAATGCATCTTACATGTGCTTCAGGTGTTTGATCTCCAGGTGTTTGCTCTGTGCTCCAGCCTATTTCTTACTGCTGCTAATGAAGCAGCAGAAATAGACACCTGGAACACCTCAAGCACCATGTGTTCATTCAGGAATTGTAAATACTGTGAAAAAGAGGCAATTTGTAACGTTTCTGTGCTCTTTGTTTTGTTCAGACCCAGCAGCAGATTGCAGTGCAAGGCCAGCAGGTTGCCCAGGCTGCTGAGGGCCAGACCATCGTGTACCAGCCTGTGAATGCTGATGGAACCATCCTGCAGCAAGGTAGGAGGGCTGGGAGGAGCCAGGACACCTCTTGGAGAGGCTTTTTATTTATTGAGGTGTTTGTGTGCCCTGCAGGGATTCACTCCAGGGTTCTTTGCCCAGAAACAGAAAATCTCCTTGTCTCTGGCAAGGGCTGGTAGAATAAAACCCCTGAATTTTGCTTTCCCACCTCAAGAGTACATGGTTACTCACAATGAGGTTACAAATGCAAAAACCAGGAATTCTGATGGAATTTAATCCCCCACTGTAGCACTTTCTGACTCTCTGCATGTTTTGAAAGGATGAATGAGTAAAACACAGAAGTGGGACTAATGCTGTTCCCTTCTTTTTTGTGTGCATGTTTCTGTTTCTTTTCTCTTTCTCTCTCTCTTTTTTTTCTTTTTTTTTTGTCTTGTTTTTTCTTTTTCTTTTTTCCTTTCCTTTTGTTTTCTACTTCCTTAAAGTTACAGTCCCTGTTACAGGCATGATCACCATTCCTGCAGCCAGCCTGGCTGGAGCCCAGATTGTCCAAACAGGAGCCAACACCAACACCACCAGCAGTGGCCAGGGAACGGTGACAGTGACACTGCCGGTGGCTGGGAACGTGGTCAATTCAGGGGGAATGGTCATGGTAGGTGTGAAATCCCCACTGCTGCCTCTGGAGGCTGAGCTTTGAGGTGTTTTGTACTCAAATCTAGCAGGATTTGCACAGGGGTAGGGATGGGATGGTGGGAATGGCTTTAAGTGGAAGGAGGGCAGGGTTGGGTGGGATACTGGGGAGGAATTTCTCCCTGGAGGTGGGGAGGTCCTGGCACAGGGACCCCAGAGAAGCTGTGGCTGCTCCATCCCTGCCTGGAGCACCCTGGGATAGTGGAGGTGTCCCTGAAGGTTGGAATTGGGGGATCCTAAAGATCCCTTCCACCCCAAACCATCCTTTGGTTCCCTGGTTCTCTGATAAACTCTTGTCTGAGATTGAGATACCATGGTCACTGCTCTTTGTAAGTTCCATTAGTTTAAAGTTTAAACAATACAAATTATCAGCTTCAAAGGCCTGGATCCTGCTGTGATCTTTGCTCTGGACTTTCTCCCACAGCAGCTCTAGAAACTGAAATCCAAATCTAGAAACTGAAATCCAAACTGAGCTGCAAGCTGATCAGCAAAGGTTTAAATAGATTGAGTCACTTCTGGTTTTCTTGAGGATCCCTTAGGATTTGTTTCCATCATTTATAGAGATTTTTCCTGCCAGTTCCTGTTTCTTTGTAGTGTGAGCCTCTTGAATGTTGCTGGTCCCCACTAGATGTCAGCAGCTCTGCAGTGTTGGCTTAGAGGTGCTCTGAAATGAAATAATTGAAATAAAAGATCACCCAAAAGAAAGGGAAGCACCAGCCATGTCCTGTTTGTTTCATTGTCCAAGAAGCAGCAACACAAGGAATTGTACTGAAATGTCACCTTTATTGGCACAGACATATTCTATGAAAAATCCTTTTGCTGGTTTTTTTTCTCCTAAGAAGCTGAGAGGCCTCAGAAACAAAATCTAAACAATGATTATCTGCTGCTTTGGGATGCAACAGGTGCATCTTTGATTGGTCTCATGTGGTTGTTTTTAATTAATAGCCAATCACAGTCCAGCTGTCTCAGACTCTCTGAGAGTCACAAGATTTTATTATCATTTCATTCCTTTCCTATCAAGCCTTCTGATAAAATCCTTTTTATATTCTTTTTACTAAAAGTTTACTATAGTTTTAATATCATATATATATCATAAAATAATAAATCAGCCTTCTGAAACGTGGAGTCAAGATTCTCATCTCTTCCCTTGTCCTGGGACCCCTGTGAACACTGCCACACTTTTTATCAGGAAAACCCAGCAGGATTGATGGGGAATTGTTGGTTTAGATTGGTTTTGCATAGGCTTAGATTGGTTTTGCAAAGGTTTAGATTGGTTTTTCATAGGTTTTTAGATTGGTTTTAGATGTGTTTGCAGTTTGAGAGCAGCTTCATTGCTCCTTTTCATTTAAGCAGCTGCACTACCCGAGCAAAACCAACTTTGGATTTCAATATTGGGCTTTTTAATGCCGTTTTTGTGTGGGGTTTGTGTGCTGAGCTGCAAGCACTAAACCCCCCTGTGTGTACAGATGGTGCCTGGAGCTGGCTCAGTCCCAGCCATCCAGAGGATCCCCTTGCCTGGAGCAGAGATGCTGGAAGAGGAGCCCCTCTATGTCAATGCCAAGCAGTACCACCGCATCCTGAAGAGGAGGCAGGCACGGGCCAAGCTGGAAGCAGAGGGAAAAATCCCCAAAGAGAGAAGGGTGAGGATAAAACTCAGGTTGAACACGGGGTTGCTCTGTGGCAAAGGCACAGAATCCCACTTGGGCTGGAAAACGAGGGTTGGAATGTTGGTGTTCCTCAGTTTTACAGTGGTTTTGTTGTTGTTAATGAGCTGCATCAGAGGAAATTTTTTAAGTCCCTTGAGGATAATTCTGCTTATTTTGGGAGTGTTTGGAGCTGTGTGTGAGCATGTACTGACTGTCAGCACAGTGTCTGTGGGGCAGGGGATGGATGGGCACTGGGAATTTCCCCTGGGAAAGCAGTGAGTGGGAGTCTCTGGGACAGAAGATGAATAGGGACTGGGAATTTCCCCTGGGAAGGCAGTGACTGGGAATTTCTTCTGGGAAAGCAGTAACTGGGAGTTTGTGGGGCAGGGGATGGATGGGACTGAGAGTTTCCTTTGAGAAACCAGTGACTGGGAATCTGTGGGACTGGGAATTTTCTCTGGAGAGGCAGTGACTGGGAATATGTAGGGCAGAGGATGGATGAGAACTGGAATTTCCCTTGGAGAGGCAGTGACTGGGAGTCTGTGGGGCAGAGGATGGATGGATGGATGGATGGATGGATGGATGGATGGATGGATGGATGGATGGATGGATGGATGGATGGATGGATGGATGGATGGATGGACGGTCCCGGCACCGGCACGCCATGGCCAGGAAACGGGGAGAGGGCGGTCGCTTCTTCTCCCCCAAGGAAAAGGACAGCCCTCACATGCAGGTGAGTGGGGTTTGGGGCAATTCCCCTTTTCAACCCTTCAGGACACACACCAGAAGTGTCTGTGCTGCTTTGTTTGGGTTTTTGGGCTTGGCTGCTTGTCCCTCCCTGCCTCTGAATTTGTCATCTGCTGCCCCTTGGCCCTCCCTGCCTTTCGATTTATTCCAAGCATGAAATAAATAAAACCTGGGAATAAAACCTCCTGTCACTGCTTGTGGAGAGCAAGGGGTGTTTGCCCTGAGGAATTAAATGACAATAATGTGGATAGAAGCGTGTTCACTTTGTAGTTCTTGGGATAAATGCACACAAACATTGTGTGTTTGTAAAACAGCCTTTCTGGCTGGGTACTGGGGTGTTCTTTCAGGACATGAATTAAAGGTAGAGACTCCTTAGCTTTGCATCTGATGGAAAATTAAAAAATGGGAATATCTGATTCTTAGCTGCATCTTGATTTGCATAAAAACTGCAAGGCATTTTTCAAAGGAAGGGACATAATGGAGTAGAATGAGCAGGTTCTGTGGTTGCTCAGTGCTTTAGACCAGCCCTATGCCTTTAGGGAGTGTTTCTTATTTTGAGCCAAAATAATTCCTAAATACTGGTCCTAAATACCAGAAACAACAAATTCCTGGGAGGTCTTTAGGATTTTTGTGGCCTGTAAAACCCAAGAAAAGCAGGACAGTTTTGGGGATCAAGGGAAGTGCAGGAGTGTGTCCTCCTGATGGTGGTGTGTGGGTCTCTCTGCTTCATGGCAAAATGTGGCATTTCCACCCTTTTGTGTCTGCAGGATCCATCTCAAAGCAACGAAGAAGCAATGACACAGATGATCAGGGTCTCCTAACCCCTGCTTCCAGGGAAAAACACCTGAAGGGAATTCCCATCCCTCCTGCCAGCCTGCCCTGCCTGCCCAGAGTGCCCAGTGAACCCTGGAGTGGGACAATCTCCATGTCACAGCCTGTCCTTTTCCACAGAGCAAGCACCACGTGTTGAGGACGTGCTTGAGGTTCCAACTCATCCAACAGAACCTTTCAGACTCCTTGGTGCCCTCTCCTGATCCAGCACAGGGAATTCAGAGTCCGAGCGCTCATCTCTGGTTTTCCTTCATTTTCCCACCTCAGTCCCTGTGGCTGGTGCAGCTCAGCCCTGTCCAGGGACAGATTCCAGCTCCTCCAGCAGCACTGAGGGCTGGGGTTGAGATTTGTTATTCCATCCACTCCTCTCCCCTTTGGACTTGGTTTTCCCTGAGCTGGGCATTGCTGTTGCACTTCTGGCCCTGGCAGAAACTGAAGGGGATTCTTTTCAATTCCACCTTGTACATGTGTAAAGAAGCTCTTCTCTGGGAAAGGTTCAGCCATCCAATCAATGCTAGAAATAGTCAAGATTACTGCAGGACTTGATGTGTTGTGTCTCTGTTGCAAGTGGGGTGGGAGAGGGAGATGTGGGGGGGATTGGGTCAGTAAATCAGTCTCTGGCTGGGTTTGGATGTTCATTGCCAGTACTTGTTGCTTTGGAAGAAAACTGGATGTGAGTATAGAAAGGATTGAAACTTTTCAGTGACTCTCTTCCAAAGAATTTTTTTTTTTAATCCTTTTTTTCTCAACTGCCAGTGAAGTGCATGGTTCCTCCAAGAGACGTGGAACCCTCAGTGTCACAGTGGTGGCACTTGGCCGTGGCCGGGATGGAGTTTCTGATGCCTAAATCATTTCTACAGTTGCAGAGTGAGGACTGATTCAGGACAGCAGCAGCTGGGGCAGCTCAGCCTGAGCTACCTGAAGGACTCAGCAGATACTGATGAACCTTTCATGCTTTTTATAAATTAAGCTCTTAAAAACAAAACAGAAGTTGCACTTAGCAAAGGAGCAATACTTACATTATTAAAAAATAGGATTTTTCCCATGACCTACAGCTGGCTTTGTCTGAGCATCTCCACAGAACAGAGTTTTAATTTAGATTCTAAGCCTGCTCTGTTATAATTTGAATTTTGGTGATGGGAGCAGTAGTTAAAAGCATTTAACAGGTGATTGCTCACCTTGATGAGTTACACAGCTGCTCTGGGGATCATCTACCTGCTGGAGTCCCAGAATTTCCAGTTTTTTGTGTCCTGTAGCTCAAACTGGATCACAGCAGTGAAATTTGGGGTGGGGAATGTGCTGGGTGAATGTGAACCTGGCCAGGGGAAGCTGAAGAGTGAGGAAATGCTGCCAGGGATGGGTGAGACTGGGTTCAGTGCAGTGAATGCTGAATTCAAGTGACAAGGAAATGCAGCTTGGAAATGATATTTCCTCCCTCCCATCTTTTCCCATTTACTGGAACCTTATGGCTAAAGACAAAGTGGAGGACAAATCGAGAGGATACAAAAGAACAGGGCCTGGAAAATGCAATTTCCTTTGGATGAAATAAAAATACTGAGAAGGGAGGAGGAATGTTGGATCCTTGGAGTGAGCAGGCAGTCCTGGAGGAAGAGGGAGCCTGTTGAGGTGGAAGAACAAGGAGCAGCTGCAGAGGGGTTTGGGATTGGATCTCCAAAAGCAGCTCAGCTCCTTGCTGTGCTCCTGGTTCCTGTCCCTCCCCACAGCTGGGAAGGACACTCAGGGACACCTGCAGGAGGAGCTGGCCTGGCTCCTGGCAGGCAAATAAATCTCCTTCCTTTCAGTTTTTGTCCCAGGTTAGATGAGTAATCTGCCACTCTGCTCACGGCTCTTAATTAGGATTTATTTCTAATAATTCCAAGGGCATTTTTAACATTGATGGATCCTCAGGGCCTTGGTTGCTTCTGCCTTAAATCCTTGTCAAGTTCCAGCGCTGGTTTTGCTCAGCTGGCACCTGAAACTCACCCAGCATTTCCTGGGCTCTCCCCATGCCAGGAATGTGCAGCTCTCCTTAAGGGATTTTAGTTGAATTTGCAGCATTACTGTAAATATTTTTTTTGGAGCATCTGTACATTTTGTTGGTGGAATATTTGCGTGCTGGAGTAAGACTCTCTCCGTGATATTTTTTGCTCTTCAGTTGATGTTAAATCTCTGTCCTGAAACATCTTTATGAGAGCTGGAAATTCAGGAAGCAAGATTATTGCTCTGACATAGATTTTGTTTCATTTTTAAAATAAAAATTTACTTTTCTTAAAGAACTTGTAAACTTTTTCCCAATATCCCTTCATATCTAGGTTCTCTGATCTGCTGTTGTAGGTTGTGTGTGAAGAAATAAGGATTTGTGTTCTAGAAAGTCTTACTGTTAATATTTTTAAATAGTGATGTGAAAGCCCAAGTGCTCCTATCATTTTTTTTTTAAATTTGTTTTGTGTTCTGTGTATCACTGCTGAAAGTTGTGTTTATTTGGTGAGGTTGGAGCCAGCAGTCAACACCACGGTACCAGAAATATCTGTTTTCTTTTCCAGGCAAATCTGTGAAAACTGGAGACATGTTCAGTTCAAAACCTCCCTAGTAATTAAATTAAAATTCTTTGTAGATTGGCTACACTTGAGTAAAAACTTCACTTTAGGGGTGAGGATGAAAGAAGAGGTTTGGGGAGAAATGTGTTTGATTGACCCAGAGCAGTGAAGCATCAAAACCCAGATTTATAGGAGTGTAAAGATCAGGATTTGGAAGAAAATGGTCCTCAAGTGATGCTAAATGCATGTTAAAAAAGAGGGGAAAAAATAAACTTTTCTTTGTGAAGGGGCGTGGGAGGGTCCTGAGCTTAATGTAATGTCAGGCAAAGTTTGTACATAGTTCAAAGTTTTTAATTTTTTTTATATGATGCATTTTTTCAAGTGTATTTTGGTCTTTAATAGATGCAATTGTAAGTACTGTGTACACTCTCCAGCTAATAAAATTTATAAACTGAGAAGCTTTTGCTCTTTGTTGGGAATTTTGTGTTGGGCCGTGGGAGGGCAGCACAAACTCCACACCAACATTTCACCATCTCAAAACCCCCCAGAGCACAGAGCTGGCAGTTGTGAATTCTTTCCAGAATTGGTCAACACAGTGATGATCACACACACACAAAAAAAAAACCCTAATGCAAACAAACAAACAAAAAAAAAGAAGGAAATGACAGCATGTAAGCTCAGAGAATGGGAAGCTGGGCAGGAAATGAGGAGAACAATCATGCAAGCCTGTTTAGGAAGTCAGAAATCAGTTTTTTTAGCTATTATGATGTAATTTTCTAGCTTTTTTCTTCAGACAATTTGCAGTAGAATAATAAAATAATCTCAGATACAATGGTTAAAAAACTTGGTATTGTGTAGCCACATCAAAGCAGTCACCAAGAGTTTACTTTTCTCTCTCACCCTCACCTTCAGAACTGCAGAATCGCTCAGAGAGCAGAGTTTATCCAATCCATGATGTATTCCCTGCCTTCCCACCTTCTTCCCTCCCCTGCCACCCACTACCCAGGCTGGAATCTTCCTGCAATCTTGATATCCAAAAATCAAACCCAATTTTGTGCCCTGTTCAGCATCCTCGGTCTGTAGCTCACGGAATTAAGAGGAAAATCTCAGTCAGCTGAATTTGGGGATTTCTCCATAATCCCTGAGGGATGTTTGCTCGTATCACCACGATCACAGCATTCTGCAGTCGGATCAACAGGGGTGTAATTTGCAATAAAGTCAAGCTGGATTTATCCTGGAGGACAGGTGTGTGTTAATCAACAACAGGGAAATACAGAGTTATTTCTTTGGAAAAAAAATCACTAAATTGGAGTGTAAATTCCACCCCAGGAGCTCAAGCTGATGACAATTGATACTATAAAGTAGACAAATATTTTCCAAGAAGCTCCTTGTTTATTAGAACATGTCAAATGCATTACTTGTCTCTCTGAAGCCCAGGAAAAATCTCATAGGTTTAAAATAAAGCAGATTTTTTACCACTTTGCTGAATCTCATCAGAATGGGCAGTAATTGATACTTTTTTTGGTGAATATTTAGGCCCAGAGGAAGGAGGTCACTTGGCCTGGCTGTGGTGCTGTATCAGCTGCTGCCAGACACGAGCAGTTTCCTGTATTTGGGTTTATAGCTCCCTGCTATTTAAAAAACAGAGTAATTTGGAAAAGCAAATGCACCACAGCTTTCCTCTGGGTTTGCCCACCTGTGCTGTTAGAAAAGTGCAGGTTTTTTCCAGAATTCTGCATCCAGGTCTTTCTTTTCTCTCACTCCATCCCCACCCTCAGCAGCTGGGTACAAACCGAGCTGGGTGGTTTTAACTGAAGTGGTTTTGGCTTCTGGACATCAGCCTCGGTTCATCTACAGCTGCAAATGTTTCCTCCTTGCCTCATGAAACTGGGGAAGAGCAGAGGGGATGTGTGGTAAAAGGGAATGTGAGCTTTAATGGGGCTTTGATCGGAGTTGCCTTGAATTTGGGACAGAATTTTGCACCAAACACAGGGCTGGAGTTTCCTGCTGGCTCTCACAGGATGGGAGCACTGAGGGACAGGGAGTTCCTTTTTTTGTTTTTTTTTTTTTTTTTGCAAACAGCCCCAAAAGTTCTTGATGAACCTCGAGTTGTGATTCATTGAGGGGGAAGAGAGGAAAAAACAATCCCCACAGGTCACAGAGCCAACGTCAGCACAGAGGGAACAGGGGAAGGGAAGGACAGAACCAGCCCCAGAAATGTTTCTGCCCCAAACCCATTTGGTTTTGATTAATACAATCCTACCAAATTACATTAATCGTTTTTGATGGTAATCAGTAAGTTATTCATTATTTCTTTTTATTTCCTTGGAGATATTTTTATTTCAGATGGCAAATTCTTCTCTGTGGATGCAATCATACAGCAAGTCACTGTTCAGACCAGAAGACAGCAACAAACACAGAATTTCTTCCCCAAAAGTTGCTGATTTAAGACTGAGAACCTCACAGTGGTGGGAGGGAAAGACCTTGGAAGGTCAAAAGTTGCCAGATGTCCCACCATGAATTTCAATTTCTGGACAAAACACAGAACTACTCTAAAAATGAGAACCCAAAGTGTAATTAAAATAAGCAAATTTCAGTTATTGCTTCTGTGGGCAATGAGAGGTTGGGCTCTGAGCTGCTGCTCCTGCTGGCTCTGGATGTTCCAGCCTGTCCTGCAGGCTCTGAGTGTTCCTGGATGTTCTGAACACCCCGGGGTGTCCCAAGCATCACCTGTGCTCTGGGACACAACTGTCACCTGCTGTCCTGCAGGAATCCACACCAAGCCAGAGAATCAGCTGGATTTTATTCAGTTTTGCAGGGAAAAAGAAACGTGAGTGCCCATGGGTTTGGAGCCTGTGTTCACAAAGTCCCTTCAGAGAGGAGAAGCTGGCTCAGGGATGCAAGGAGACCCCATCCCTGTCCTGGTGTGTCCTGCAGTTCCTCACACATTTCCACAGGGATTTTCTCCAAGCATCCCCACTGCCCAAAGGAGCTTTTGGGAGCTGCTCTTCCTCACCTTGGAAAGACAGAATCTGCCACCTGAGGTGACAGGAAGCTGATGGGTGTCAGTTCAGACTGTGAGGGAATGGTCCTGGGAATGAGGTCTGCAATAACTGCCTGGGGATGACACACCAAGGGGAAGAGGTGATGAAGAAGATGGGAACCTCTCCAGAGTGACAGGTTCTTCCAGACCTGTGTTTAGTAGTGGTCCTTTTCTTATGGCAGGCGGCCTTTTCCATGGATTTGCCTTTTCCCTGGATTCCCTTTGGCTTGGCTCACGCAGAGCTCTCCCAGGAGAGGCCGATCCCATCATGTCCAAGGTCAGCAGGGAGTGGGAGCTCCTGCTGCTCACCCAGCTCTGGGTTCTGCCCTCTCTTGCTGTTCTTCCTGCTGTGGGCGACAGCACCGACCAGCACGGCCACCATGAACTTGGCCACCAGGAATCCAGCCAGGATGTAGAAAACAGTGAAATCCACGTCAGGAGGGGTCCTGTGGGGAACCAGAATAACAACCATGAAGGGGATGGGCCCAACCTTGAAAAAATCTCTCGTGGTGCTGGCTTAGTCCTAGGAAGACGAGAGATCTCAGCACGAGGAGTTGTGGGCTCACCTGGAGATGCTCTGCACAGCTCTGGGCTCCTCTGGCACGTGGGTCACCAGGTCAGCTGCTGATGGAAACACAAGAGTTTAGTCTGCAGATGTTTCTGGGTGATGTTCAGCTGGGCAGGGAGCCCAGGGGCACTGGGAGCAATAAGGAGGGGACGTGTCAGATACTCTCTAACGGTGAGGTTACGCTGCTGAAAATCAGGAATAAAGAGAGGCAATGAAACACAGAACCTCCTTAGAGCGAGACAAAAGTAGATGTTGACTCAAGTGGGCCCTTGGCAGCTGCAGATACCCATGAAATTCCAATAGGAACCTGTGAAATTCCAGTAGGAACCCGTGAAATTCCAGTAGGGACACATGAGATTCTAGTAGGAACCCATGAAATTCCAATAGGAACCTATGAAATTCCAATAGGAACCTGTGAAATTCCAGTAAGAACCCATGAAATTCCAATAGGAACCCCTGAAATTTCAGTAGGAACATGTGAAATTCCAGTAGGAACCTCTGAAATTCCAACAGGAACCCATTAAATTTCAATACGAACCCATGAAATTCCAGTAGGAACCTGTGAAATTCCAGTAGGGACACATGAGATTCTAGTAGGAACCCATGAAATTCCAATAGAAACGCATAAAATTCCAGTAGGGACATGCGAAATTCCAAGAGGAACGTGTGAAATTCCTTGAGGAACCCATGAAATTCCCACAGGAACCCATGAAATTCCAGTAGGGACACGTGAAATTCCTTGAGGAACCCCTGAAATTCCCACAGGAACCCATGAAATTCCAGTAGGGACACGTGAAATTCCTTGAGGAACCCCTGAAATTCCAATACGAACCTGTGAAATTCCAATACGAACCCATGAAATTCCAGTAGGGACACGTGAAATTCCTTGAGGAACCCATGAAATTCCATGAGGAAGCCTCCAAACTCGGACATACCTGCCAGCACTTCCACCTGCACCCTCCTGAGGCTCCGTGTGTGGCCCAGGAACTCCGTCTGGCACTGGTAGAGCCCCGCGTCCTCCCGGCGCAGGCCCCTGATGGTGACGGTGAGGAGCCCGGCGCGGGCGTCGTCCCTGATGGAGGTGCTGCCCCTGCTGGGTCTGGGCACGGGCAGCCAGGCAGGCGGGGCGCTCGCCACGGGCTGGCAGCGCCGCTGCCCCAGCTGCCGGCACCAGCTCTTCTGGCGCCACCA